>NW_017729019.1:9990367-10013820 GCF_001723915.1 Gavialis gangeticus | reverse complement strand
TAATGGCTCGAGCCACTCTGTTCCACTCCAGAAGTGGCTGCATTTCATTGTTGAAGACGTGCGGTTACTTCACAATCTTTGGGGATAAAGGTGCCGTGGAAAACTAATGCAATCATCACTCAGTGAACTGTGCGTGAAGGCTCTTCACTGATGGGATGGTCCATAATAGTCTATGCCACACATGCATTAAAGCCCTGTCTTTCTCCAGACTGTCTTAAGATTCCCATTTATTCCAGTGTACAGAACTCAGGGGGGATAATGAGAGAGTCTGGTGTGTGTTTGTTTAGCACGAGGAGGTAGTAATGGCCTTTCTAAGTCGCTGCAGGATTTAATTTCCATGAATGAGAAAATAAAGTAAACTGATTATAGAGCAAATTGCCTGTTTCACTGATGGCATTTCTCTGCCCCTTTCACAGTGCACTCCACAGACATGCAGAACTGCACAGCACGTGCCACTAGAGGAGACTCCCCATTAGTTGTCAGCAGTAGAGGGCCTTTGGCACACAGCTGGGCAGCTCTGATTGCAGCTAGCTCAGCTGAGTGTGGCATTTCTGTGTAAACCATTTGCAAACAAGCAAACCGTATTAATGATGGCAGAGTGATTCACACAGCTGCCAGAATGCCCCAACCTGAGTCATTTCTCTGAGAAATTCTCTTCTAAAAGTCAGATCATATACGTCAGCCGCAGCCACAAATACAGACCTGTGTGTTTGCAAGAATGCACTAACACAGCTGTATACCCAGATGCTTATATGCAGCCTCCCAGACCACGTGTGCACAGAGCTATGTGTCCATTTGCATGAACACCCCATACCAAGACACGTGTGCACAGTTAGCTGCATGCATTATCGCATCAACAGGTTTTTTGTTGAAAGAACCTGAGGCGCAGCAGAGGGCTGGGATTGGAAATGGGGAGTGGAGTCCCCCAGCAGTGCTTTCTGTAATGCATGCCACTTCCAAACAAACCCAGCACCCTCCTCAAGCCCCTACAGGTTTTCTAGCTTCATTCACTCATCTGATAAATTCAGTAAAAACAGCCAGCAGTGCTGTGGTCCCTACAAGTGCCCTGTGCAGTTGGCTACATGGCATCTTCCTCCCTTTCCCTCCATTCCAAAATGAATATCCCCTTATTAATACAATCACTGGAGCTGTCAAACAACATAGAGGGGCTGCATTTTTCCCTTGTGCCCAGAGTGCAATGCACTCACAGCCTGACTGACTCTCTCTTTTCACCGGGGTCCCAATGTGACATTTTTCCCCAGTGAAACCTCTGAAAAAAGAAAAATATCCAGGATGCCCTACTTGCCTCTAATGATGATAGAATTTTTTATTTTTTTTTTTTGCTACCAGCAGTCTCAGTTCTACAGATTTGATTTCTCTTTGTAGGAGAAAGCATTTCTGCAGCACTCAGCTTGCCTAGTGAATAACAGTTGTCAGGAAGGTTAATGACGTATCTTGTATTCATTTTTTAGGGCTAAATCCTGAAGTTCTCCTACAGCAAAGTAGCTAGAATTTTGCTTGTTTGTTATTTGCTTTGGGGCTTTTATTAAAAAAGCACATTAAAAATATTTACAGTTACAAAAGACTTTTCATCCCAGAGGTTCCCAAAGGTGAGCTTCTTAAAGAGATCTGAAAGAGCTAGGCATATTCTGGGTCTGTTTTAGCTCTTCTTTGATGCCTTAATGGCAAAATATAGGATCACCAAATACAGCCAGCTCTGGGGTGGAGAGTGGGTTCTGGTTAGCAATGCACAATAAGGAGAGCAAGGAAAAAATATGTTCAGTGACACTGGGGGAGAAGCCCCTTGTTCAGTGATGAGCGCCATGAGCTCTTCACAGTGTCTGTATGATTTGAAGACCCCTGCAAAGTGGACCAGTGTCTAATCCTGAGCTGGGTTCAACCTGTGCTTCTGGAGCCTCTCGGTATTTCCTAGGGGGAAGCGTTCCCCTCCAGCTTGTAAACTTGGCGCACGGGAAGAAAGGTCACGTTTCGAAGGCACGATGGCCAGCTTTCCCTCGGCTGCCGTTTCAAGTCATTCTTGGCTGCTAATCCGTGAAAGTCTCTGTTAGAAATAAAATAAAAAATATATAAGGAAAAGTGCCATTAAAAAGAGGGTTTATGAGGCAGTCACTTAAGCTACTGACTCGCTCAAACTGGACAGTGTCTGTTTCTCATTAGGAGCATGCTTGAGCCAGAGGAGAAACCAGATCCCCGGTATGGCCGTAAACTGGGCAGGGAGCTCCAGCTTGCCTACCTAAGGATCGCTAATGAGATCTGTGAGTTTGCTTCATGGATAGCCCAGCCTGGAGCGGGTGTGCACAGCTCTGCCTCTGTTTGCATCCCGGTGGCTTGGTTGAATTGCTAGCAAGGATAGTCAGGCGCTGAGCTGGAGACAAGCTACCTACCTTGCTTCCCTGGGCATTGACCCTAGATGGGCAGTTAGACGTCCTGCTCCTCAGGGACGTGAGCAAGTCTCTGCCCCTCCCAGAGCCCGTTTGCTTGTCTCTGAAATGAAGTTAATGATACTCCTCTCCTGAGAGCCGTTTGATCAAGCCATCATTTATTTAACTGCATCTAGAAATGCTGTCAGTGCAAAGCTTCATCCGTGTTCCCCTGAGTGTTGTGTCCACCTGTTGCCTCTTCATATGCCTGGCTTGAGGCAGGGGCAATCTTTCAGGCGATGTGCACGCACGTGTGTATGTGTACAGCACCTTGCAACAGAGTCCCGATTCCTGCATGGGGGCCCCTGGGTACTACAACAATGCGAATAATCAGTCATCACGTGCTGTGCCCCAGGCAGCGATGGACGTGGGAGCAGAGCTCAGGACCTCTTGGCTCCCGGCGCTGTTCTTGACCTGAGGTCACCTGGCATTTGCCCCTGTTACTTCCTCCAGAATTCCCCATTTCTGGCGTCATGACTTTTTTGGCTCATTAGTTGCAAACACCCAGGCAGAGGAAAATTGTTTTGGCCAGTTCTGCATGGAAAATTGTAATAAAACATCTCCAGATTCACAAGGTTTTATGAGCTCAAAATCACACGGATTTCAAAGATTAAATGATTTGCATAGTGAGCATTTCACTTGGCTCTGGGTAAGGACTCTGAAACTTTAATTTGAGTTTCAAATGATGCAGCCAAATCTTTAGTACAGCCCAGTCTGTCACTTGATCTTTGGTCAGGACTGGAAGCCTTTTGCAGTTTGAGAAGGAGTCCTTTTCCTCCCTTCCCATGGAAAGGAAAAGTTTTAGTTGCCTTTGGTTTCTTATTCTAGCCCCAGCTCTGAGCCTGCATCCTGGTCCGTTTCCAGCTCTCCTGGTTAGGGATTTGTGCATTACAGGTGAGCAGCCTATTTAGCCTTCTCTTTGATAGGAGCGAGGGCTCCAGTGATAAATCCCAGGCTATATTAGACTCTCCCCCCGAGTCTGTCACAGTCTGTTAGCTCTGTAGGAGTCAGATTGTTCAGCCCTGTGGCACAAGGAGCCCATTAGCTCCTCTTTCCTTTTCATTTCTACACAAGTTTCTTCAGACCGAAGCAGGAAAAGCCTCAAGTGGAATTTGTGCATGTGTTTCGCTTCCCCCCCCGCAGACCTATGGGCTGCAGCTGAGTAGCCCCGTTCTCATCCCTCGGCTTCCTTGGTTGCCTTTCTAATTGCTGTAACTCTGACCTGGCAGGATGCGGCGCCTTAGGGCCTGAGCAGTGCCGCTCTGACTGTTTGCATTTGACTCCCCAAGTGTCTCTGCTGGAGCCATCCCAGATCCCGTCCCAGTAGGGAGGGGAGACTTTGGTCTGAATCGCGAGATCCGTCTGTTCGAATCACCAGCCCGCCCCGAGCAGCGCCGCCCCTGCTGCCCGCCAGGCCCTTCAGCTCCCTTTAGAAAACAGAAGGATTTCCTGGGATGACAGCCTGGTTTTGTTCATATGGGAGAGCTGTAGGGTATCGAAAGGAACTATTTCCAGGAGAGTCCTTGAGGCAAAAGGATCTGGTGAGAAGGCGGAGAGTTAGCATCTCAGCTTCCAGGGACATCAGCGTTCATCCCTGCAGAGGTCTGGCATCTCCGTGACTAGCCTTCCTCCTTATCTGGCTCTGTGTGATGTATCCAGCAAACGCAGCAAATCTGTGGATGTGGCTGCATGTACACACAGCTTCCTTGCCGGTCTGCACAGTGCACCGAGAGCCGTAGCACATTGACTGTACCCAGGCAGCGTTTCCCTGCTCCCGACACCCGTCTGCATAGAGCAGCCTGATCTTGTTTCCACGTGTCCTCCATCAGGCCCCTTCTTACCAGCGGGGGCCCTCGGTTTGGCTCAGTGGCAGCAATCCCCAGCGGGCAGCAGGGCAAAATTTGGAGTCCCCCACCTGATTTACCACCGGGATCAGCTGAAGCAGCTCCAGGCCCCTTGACTCTGGGCTCCTAGGCCTGGGACAGAAGTTTTGCAAACCGGTTTGCCCCAAATCAGTTAAGTCTGATACTAGATTCAACCAGGTTTATCTTAAGGCTAGTTTCAGCCATGTTGAAAGTGGTTTACGTGCACTGCACTTCTGTTCTGCCTGTCAGTTTTGGATGACTTAAACCAGCTGATTTTTGTAACTTCTGTCCCCAGCCCTAGAGACCGGCCTTGGTTCTGCAGAGGAGGCTGCTTTAGAGAAACCCAAGGTGCGAAGTGATGGGCAGAGGCAGAAGAGGATGGTGGGGGGGGAAGATTTGTGGGCTGCAGACTCTGAAATCCTTGTGAGAGAGAAATAATTCAGCTAAGATGAAAGGCGGCGAAGAAACAGCACCTGGGAGCGAGAGGGAAGCCTGTCCTGTGGTGATCAGTGTGTTTTTGAAGTGACGCGCGCTCATGCGGTGGCTGGTAATGAAACGAGATTAAAAAAGAAACCTGGAGTGAGGGTTTTAGTGTGTGACAGGAGCCTCCGATCCACCTCCTCCACCTCAGAGCGAAACCCTGATCCTCCAGGGCTGGGGAGCCGAGGCAGTTGATAATGCACTGCCTCCAGCCGCGGAGGAGGAGACGAAGGGTGAGGGGCTCCCGGGGTTTGTGTCTCGAGAGATAAAATCCATAACCTTCAGCAAGCTGGAAGGAGGACGGAGCCGTCTATTTGTTTCCTGAATAGCAACATCTCCGCTCACGCGTCTGCAGTGGAGATATCAGCTTCGCTGCCTACACAGGAAATTGTGACTGGGGGTCATTTTTCCTTGTGGGCAGAGGCGGCGGGCGAAGAGGATTCACTGAGATCAGACATGCTGGACTGCAGCCTAAAGACCACTGCAGAGTAGCAAAGAACCAGATAAAGACCCAGGCTTTACACCCAGATTTGTGTCCCCAAGTTCAGTATGGCCAGGCCTGGGGTTGAATGAAGGCACGTGTCCTCTAACTGGAGCACTTGGTTTCTGTGTTTCCTCCTTGCAGGACTGCCCTCAGCTCTTCCCCACGGAAGAGATCCTTATCCCCGTGGGGGAGGTGAAGCCCATCACACTGAAAGCCAGAAACCTGCCCCAGCCCCAGTCGGGCCAGCGGGGCTACGAGTGCGTCCTCAACATCCAGGGCGTGATCCATCGCGTACCAGCTCTGCGCTTCAACAGCTCCAGCGTCCAGTGCCAGAACAGCTCGGTGAGAGCCCGGGGCTTTGGGAAGGGGGGGCAGCTGGGGGTGCATCGTCGGAGTAAGAGGGAAGATAAAGCCCCCAGGGATGGGAGGGAGATGCCCACTCGGCAAGGAATAGGAAGGGCCGCAACGATAGAAGAGGATGGGAGTGGGACCAGCCATCGATGGGTGCCGTGCAAACAGATTTGGGAAGCCAGGCTCCGTAGGGCGTGAGTTTCTTCCACTCCTGAGCGCCCATGGATGAATGATAGTGTGAGGCAGCTGCAAAGCCTGCATGTGGGCTGTGCTGCACCGCTCTCTGCTCTTTGGGACGAGCATGACCTCTGCCTGTAGATAGCAGGACCAGAGCCCTGGGGCTACATCACGCACCCAAGGCCACAGAGGAAATCAGTGTCAGACCTGGAGCTCCGAGCTCTGTAACCAAGGGCCGTGCTTCTGTCTGTGCATGGGGGTGTTAGTCGTGTATAAATCAGCCCCCGCACCCCTAGCAGTGCGTCCGCCCTGGTGCTGCCATCAGCGCAGAGGCACTGGGAATTTAAGCAGAGAAAGAAGAGGCAGAAGAAGCCTGCAGTGGTGAGCTGCAGGGAATGAGGACTCCAAGGGTTAAACTCATCCTGAATTCCAGTCGGGAACCTGCTGTAGGCATGTGAAGGTGTTTAATTATAATACTGGCCCCGGAGAAGATCCCTTATCTGGCAGCTCCCTGTCTGTGGCTGTGGGGGGTCAGCGGGAGGAGAATGCAACAAAGGTGTTAAGGCAAGCTAATTCACTCCAGAGAGATAAAGAGAATCGCAGGCCTCTTATCAGGAAGCTGTCAAATTCCAGGTCACAGCCGCCCGAGAGAACACGTAATGCTGGAAAGCTGCCGGGAAAGAGGGGAAAGGGACACGGCTGCTGCGGGAGGGGACGCGGTAACGTGGAGAGACACAAACACGAGGGAAGGGCCTCCAGGGAGGTACCTACACCTTAGCCTGCAATGGGCAGGGTGGCATAGCCCGTGGGAGATGCTGTGGCAACTTTCAGGGTTGTGAGAAGCCGCTGGGCCAGTGACCTGCAATAACCTAGCCCCTCTTGCAGGGAGGGCTCTAACTATTTTATATGACACTTGCCCATTATAGAAAATGAAATGGGGGCCCTGGCAGGCACAGGGCAAACTTCACCTTTTCATCAAAACCCAGGTGCAGGGTTAGGAAGTGCCCGAGAGCACCTGTTTGCAGGAGATGGCTGCCCACAGCAGGAGGAAGGGCAGGACACATGGTAATTCCCAACCAAGTATCACTGGACCCTTCAGAGAAGTGCAGGGAGAGATGGTTGGAGTTGCGCTGGGATCTGCAGGGTCTCGGTCACCAGTCATGGCAGATGTTCGTGAAATTTTGCCTCTTCCAACATTTCACCAGGTACCTACACTTCCCTGTAGACCCTGCAGCAGGGGAGATAATACATCTACTAATGCTGTGCATCGCTTTCCCTTTCCAAAGTGATTTATAAGCATTACCTGGCAAATACTCAAAGCTGCCCTGCTTCAGGGAAGCCTTATTATCTCTGTTAAACAAACAGGAAGCCAAAGCAAAGAGCTGAAGCACAGTATAACCAAAGGCGCAGTCCTATATTGATCTCCACCAAGGGTGGGGATGGGGGGAAACTTCCTTGCTAGGGCCTGCTGGGTCCTGGGTTGCTCTGCAAAGGCTGCCAGCAGAGAGCCCAGTTTGTCCTAATTATGGTGCAATAAACATGTCCTCCCGATCTGGGCCGACACCTCCAGACCCATAGTCCATTGCCCCCTGGACATCCAACAGAGGGTGAGGAATTCAAGTTAACGTCCCCCAAGCTGATTTGAGCTGGTAATTTAATAAGAGCTTCACTATGCCACTCCCTAACCTCCAGGGCCATCCAGCTCCACCACCTATCAAGCAGCTACGCCGACAGGAGTAGGTCTTTAGTCAGTTGTGAGAACTTTTGCAATGTGTTTTCCCCCAGCAAGAGTGGTGTTTAGAAGGAGAGACAGCCCAGCCTGCCTCCTGGGCAGCGATCCTTCCAGTTTCATTAAACAGAGGGACTGAATTGGTAAACTAGTGTCTGGGTGAAGAGGACAGCCAGCGTGACTGGGATAATTAATCTATTACCGCGCACAGGGGCCATCTACAGCTTTCAATTATCTTTCCCTGGCAAGGAGAAGGGACTCTGAGGATCCTAGCAATGAGAGTTAGCGTTGTCAGTCATGCAGACACCATCACGTGCTTTTAAGTACTGGGTTCTCAAGGTTTTAAAAAAAAAAATCTCTTTCCCTGTGGTATCTCTTTCCACGTGCTGCTCCTTCCCAAGCACTTTCTCTAGATGCATTTCTTTGTCTTCCCTAGTATCTCTACGACGGGATGGACATAAGCAACTTAGCCGTGGATTTTGCTGTGGTTTGGAATGGAAACTTCATTATCGACAACCCTGAGGATTTGAAAGGTAACAGTCATTTGATTTCTTGCAGGATTTCCTCTCCTTCAGTCATGGAGGGGAGGGTTGTGATACAGGTCAAGGAGCGGACTGGCCTATAAAACTATGCTGGCAACAGCCACTATTTGGTTAGCCAACATCATTGTGATACTCTGTGGTCTCTGCCTATATTTCTATAGTCACGTCAGAGACCTTCATCTTTCAGGGACTGGTCCTAAGCGAGGCAGCAACAGGGCATGCTTCTGTTCCTACGCTAACTCACCAACACACTTCAGCCCTCGTCTAGCAGGGTGGCTTTGGGGATAGTCTGGCCTAGCCTGATGAAAAACTCCATGGGTCTCTCTAATGATGGCGAGTCAGCAGCGCATTGGTTTTATGTCCTGCTAAAAAGATGACATTGTGTGACTCGCTGGCCAGGACTTCGGTGCGTGCGCTGTGTGTCCCTTTTATGAGACGCCCAGCAAGAGCAGCACTCCGTCTGGATGCTGTTGTGTGGCCTTAGCTTCTGGATGGCACAACCAAGTTCAAAAAGCATGCATTAAAAGAAATGACTGCCAGAAAATGCATATGCTTTAAAGTGAGCCAAGTAGCGCTTATAATGCAAGCAAGTCTTGATAGGGAAAGAAACCTGTTACAGTTCCAACTACTGCTCGTATAGACAGAGCTCCACAGGAAAATATGTCGGGTACCAGAATGAATCACTGCGGCCCTGCAAACACCAAAACAGACCTCCTAAAGCAGCAGGCTAGCCTCCTGAAAGGGGTGCCTTTAGGGAGCCCTATCTTACTGCCCCAGGGACCTCCATTTAACACGTTCCTGCTGTCCATGCCTGAGCTGTGTTCGGCTTTCAAATGCTCTGAAGCTTTCTGTGGTACCTGATATATGAGAAAAGTGGCTGGAAACCCTGCCAAGCTCCACGGAAAAGGAGATGTTGTTTGAATGCGCTCTTTCTTGGTTTAGGTCAGTGGAGTAAACTAAACAAAGAGGTTTTCAGGACTGCCTTCCAAAGCAAGCATGGGAGCAATAATGTCTGCGAACATCTGGAAAGAGGTTGAGCAGGAATGAGAAGGCCTGAGTGCCCCATTGCTAACAAAACTGCACACACAGGAGGGATATTGGCTAGCATGGGCTTTGCAAGCTTTGCCTTTCAATCATGAATGACACTGCAAGGCTGCTGCCTACTTGCTGCTGGCTACACCTTAGGTGTTGCTGCTCACTTGGACATCCACCATCCCCACGGTGGAGTTTGGATGAGGGCAGACAGAGGTAGCAACGGTATCGGTATCAAGTCATACGGGCTGTGACACCGTAGCTGTTCACCCTGGTGCAGTATTAACCCTGTTTCATTCTGGGCAAAAGTTGCAAAGATTTAGCTCCTCTGGACCACTGCCGGAGCATGCAGATGTAACGGTTACACTGCAGGAGCACATGCCTGCTCCCACACAGTGACCCCCCTTCCCCTTTTAAAGGTAAGGGTTGACGTTACCTCTCCCCATGGCCTTAGAGATGGGGCAATAGAGATGTGAGCAGCTTCTCCAGCAAGGTCATGATTTGTTGTGCCCTGAAAGATGCCGAAGATGCTTGTAGCCCTACAGGCCTCAGCCCTCCCGCACTGAGCGATGCGACTTGGCTGAGGTCTGAGATTTGCCCCTTTGCTTGCAGTTATCCCTTATTCTTTCCAGTGTGCTGCCTGGTTCCCCTGCTGCCCCAGGAGGCAGCTTCTCCTCTGCGGTGCTGCTCCAAGCAGGCGTACCTCCTTTGGTCCCGCAGGGTAAACTTCGGTGTGCTCAGCCCGTGTCGTTCCTCTCTTCCCTGCAGTCCACCTGTACAAGTGCGCGGCCCAGCGGGAGAGCTGCGGCCTGTGCCTGAAAGCGGATCAGAAGTTCGAGTGCGGCTGGTGCAGCGGCGAGGCGAAGTGCACCCTCCGCCAGCACTGCAGCTCTTCCCCACACCAGCCCTGGCTGGACTGGTCCAGCAGGAATGTCAAATGCTCCAACCCCCGCATCACCGAGGTAAGAGAGTGCAGCCACGGCGATCCTGGTCTGTCCCTCAGTCTGTCCATCACCCTGACCTTGTTCTGTTCGGTTACGTGGGTCTGGGAGGGCCAGGTCGACTTGCATCGGCTCCTGGCTGCCTGCCGCCTCCTGGTCTGCACATAGGATGTCATCTGTCCTGAGCAAAACATCCCACTTCCTCCTGTGATGGGAACTGGTAGCTCGAGCCCATGCCAAGAATGTACGACCCCACTGCCCTGCTCCTTGGCTATCCACTGTGAGATCGCACCATCGGTCCTGGGTGCCCACTTGCACCCTGTTGTTTGGAAGCTAATTAAAACAGGGAAGTGATTTAATGTTTAATTAATTTGTGTGGATTACAAGGTAGTCAGGGAAGTGAGGTCCCTAGACAAAGTGTCTCTGGGAGGCATTACCCACTGTGAAGCGGCTAGTGGTGGGATGCTTGCACTAATACAGGGGCTTCTTGGATGGGGTGTGCATGAAGGGAGACTTTGAGGTCTCACTTAGCTGATTCCCAGTGCAGTGTCAAGGCCTCATGCTTCCTGCACTGCCGTTTACCCCTGTGCAAACTGTGCACAGAGTGTCTGCACAACGCTGCTACAGAATGATGTAAAAGGCTGCACCGAGGACCAGGCAGGGGACAATGAGGGCTGCACCAGTTCAGTTAAGGCCTTTCACATCAGTTTGACTTTGATCAGTTGTTAAACCAGCATAGTGTCAACTCCTGTGGAGACGCTCTTGTTCAGGTTTCACTGCCTTAATACAGGTTAGCATAAATCTGCTTCTAATCAATTTAAGCTAAGTGGAAATACTCCTGGCTTTCACCAAAATAAGAAAGTTCATACAGGCTTTTGCATTACGGTACTGTAGGTGTATAGGTATAGCCTGCCACAGATGGCTGAAGGAGGACGGCCTCTAGCCCGGTATTTTAGTGGCTAGAATGAAACCAGACGGATAAGCAGAGCTGGTGGCTCCTGTACAAAGCAGGATTTAACACTGCTGTTTTGTTTCTGAGCCCTACTGAGAAGTTAAGATGTGAATTCACTTTTCATGAGTTAAAATACAGGTTCACCATCTTCCTCGTGCTAGGCGTTAGAAGACAAGAGTGGCTTGCAAGCAGCAGTGCAGCTCACGCTAGCTCGAAGTCGGGGTCAGCTGCCTTGGGGCAAGTAGCAGAGTTGCTTGTCACCACTAATCCTTTGCCCTGGGGCAGCAGCACATGTGGCTGGCCCAAAATGGAGTGGTCCCTTGTGTGCAACCTGCATCCTTCCTGCCTCTGCTGCTGTAGCCCTTGTAGGTCCAGGGCTGGCGCATCTCTCCAGGGTATCAGAGCGACTCCCAACCACGCATCAAACAACGTGACTATTTTGAGGTTTCTTTTTGTTGCTAATGCCTCCATTTGTTACGTTTTGACAAGAAACAACACGTTATTATTATAAGGTGTCAGGTTCTGATTAACTTCACTCCATCATCATCACATGGCAAGAAAGAGCCAGAATGAAGGGCTGGTCTCAAAACATAGAGTACTCAGCATTTCCATGAGGCATCTCATCTCCCACGCAGTGGCAGAGATTGTAGCCCCCTCCGGACGTGCTCCTGACCGTCCAATCCCAACTTTGAATGGCACGGTAATTGCAGCCCCTTCTGCTGTGTGTTTTCACCTCTGCTGGTTTTTAACAATTCAGATGCGGTTTTGGGCTGGCAGGGCCATGGGAGAACAGCAACACTTGTGGTACTGATTGCACAAAGACGTTGGGTGCAAAACTAGGCGGCAGAGTTCATCACAACCTGCTCAGAGAGTCCTGCCTCTCCTCAATCCATCTTCATCCTGGGTTTGTTTTACAGGCTGCGGCTTGGCTTTCACAGAAGGCTGTAGCATTTTTTCCCCCCTTATAATCACTATAGTAACAAACTTGGCCTAGGAGAAGAGTATTCAAGGCCTCTTGGAAGAGGGAGCAGTTCAAGAATCTCTTGATTTGTGCAAACTTCAGGTGAGGAACTTTTCAGCTGCTCTTCTTCCCCACTAATCTTTCTCAGAGCTCACCTTTATGGTTATAACATTCCCTATTCCCTGTCCCAACACCCACCATCCATGTTATGACTGAGCTGGTAGTTGGGTCAAGCTCTAGAAAAGGAAACCCTCGGTGCTTGACACCTGAGAAGAAGACCCCTGACCCTTTGTGACTGCTTTCTCTGTTTCCCTTTTGGTGCTTTCTCCAGTCCCCTGCAGTCTAAGGTCATGAGACATACGAACCTCAGCAGAAAAGGAGAAGATTCGGGAAGTCTTGGATTGATTTCCCCCTCCTTGCGTGAAGCAGAATGAAAGAAGCAGTGCCCTGCCCCAACCACAACAATGTGCATCCTCTGGGCACGAGCCCCCAGTCCCACAGCATCCATGCTAGCTGCAGGCTGGGCACTGCCTTGGGATATTTTATCACCATCCAACTTGAAAGCAATGTTGGCGCTGCCTAAACAAGAAAAAAGAGCATATCTTAGCTGCAACGTATTTCTTGTCTCCACGGCCAGGCCTATGACTCATCCTTTAAATCTGGAGGTGCAAGGAGCCTCTCCAGAGACCGTGTGAGGCTTAGGGGATTGACCTGGGCAGACTCTGAGATGGAGCGGAAATAGAGTTGCTTTTGTTGGCAGATCGACATGTTCTGTGTCAGGGTCAGCAAGAGAAAATGGTCCGGTTCAGGGGAATCGCTCAGTTGAGTCTTCCAGTGTCGCCCACTTGTGTTTTATCACAAGTCTCCTGATGCTTGACATTTTTTCCTTAAAGCCCCAGGTCCCCAAGTCTTGTTATTTAGAAGACCCTAAGCCATCACTTAAATACAAAACTAAGTTTCTATCCTGCAAAACTGAGGAAGAAAACCTTGAAGACATGATCTAAGTGGATCCTTCAGACTCAAAACCAGAGGCAAGTGATAAGATCCAGCACTGGTTATAAGTCTCATGATTTTCATGGTAATCTTGTGTTTTTCTGGAGTCTGGCACCTTGAATTTATACCTGGGGTTGGCAAGTCTAGGTTTCTTTTAAATAACAGAGATAGTGGGACTTCTGCCTGTTTCCTTTGGCGGTTCTGCCATTATCCAAGGGACAGCGCGGTTCAGAAATCTTTCCTGCTGATACAATAATATCTTGCCCTCATCTAGGGGGGGACAGTTCACTCTACATCGTCCTCAGAAGGTCTTGCTCCCTTGCGATGTTGGAATGGGACTTCATGCCAAATGAGAGCAAAACCTGAGGATGCCAAAATTTTCTTCCCAGGAAAATCTCTGGGAACTGGACAAGGGGCTCATTAAAGCATTGCTTCACATCTCGGCTCCTGGACCCTTGTCCACATTGCCCAGCTACGCATTGGGTTGATGCAAGACACTCAGCATCCCATGAGGTCGGGGGAATCCACTGATTTTTAGTGGAGCCGGATTAAATCTGAAACCAGGGAGCGCCGGTGATCCTCGCCCTCTGCCTCCTAGTCGAGCATTCAGCGCAGTTGCACTGGTGGAGTTTGGCCCCATGTATACGGCCGTGCTGCTATTACCAGTGATGTTCGCACTCCAAGGATCCTGTCCATCTCTCCAGTGCGCAGCTGTCCTGTGCATTTTGGTCTCTTTTCTCAGACCCAGAGCTCTTGTGTCTACATATCCAGCGAACCGCAGGGAAAGCTCATGTTATCACTGAAATAAAACAAACAGCTCAGTGGCATGCAGTCCTTCCACATATGCAATCTGAGTCCAGGGCCCAGCCTGTGCCAGTGATGTCCCTTTAGCGGCAGGAAACTTCCCCCCAGTCTGCAGTCTCCACGATAAATAAATAAAAAAACCCGCTTTCTGGAGAACACGCAGCGCTCTGATCTCCTGTTCATTTATTTGCAGGCCTCATCAATATAACATCACTGCAACAAACAGCTGTGGGGGGGAGATGTCAGGCTGAATAATGGAGTCTCTCTGCTGAGATAACAATTAGGTGCTGAATGCACTATCAGAAAAGGCAGAGACAAGGAGGGATCATGCCGGGATGAGGAGTTAGGTATGCTCATGTGCTGGGTCCCCGCTGGGCTCATCAGCTGGGATCCAGATACCTGAGAATATAAGAAATGGGAAGAGGAGAAGATCAGTGGATTCCTTCCCCTTCTTCTCGATGTGGCCAGGAATTTCCTTCGCATTGTCTGGGCATTTTGTATGAGCTGAAATGAGATGGTCTGCTGGGCTCTTTGGGCCCATGGCTCTCCTGTGGCAGAAAAGCATCCCTGGTCTTGGCCTCTCTCATGCACACGTGTTCTGCTTTGCTGTTGCTGAGCATTGTTTTGCATCAGAAATGGTGAGCCGTGAAGCTGGGGGAGGCAAACTTAGGTGTGCAAATGAAGTGGCTCCATAGGAGGGTGTATTATCTGCTTAGACCAGCAAAGAGGTGGGAACCAGGACTCTTGGGTTCCTTTCCCAGCTCCCGTAGTAGGATGCGGTTCTGTGGCTAGAGCAGGAGCAACTGCGAGTCAGGACACCCAGACCCTACGCCTGGCTTTGCCACCGGCTTGTCTCATGACCCTGAGCGTGTCATTGCCACGCTCCATGGCTGAGCTGGCACAAATAGAAGCTGCAACAGTTTGCACGAGTGCAGCAGTCACACAGGGCTGTAATGAGGGCATAGCCCCAGGTCATACAAGGTCATGTTTCCTGCCACCTCGGTGGCATTGCCGCACCTTTGTGCTAACGCTGCAATGCTTCACACTCCGCTGCCTTGCCTGATAGCACTGAAATGCTTGGCAAAAGAAGGGGAGGTTCATGTTCCCATCCTGTTGATGGGGAAACTGAGGCGGGGGGGCATGATCGTGTGATGAGTCTTTGGCAGAGCTGGGGAGAGAGTCCAGGGGTCCCAACTCCCAACCCAGTGCTTTAATTGAAAACAGATGTTCTGGAGACATTTATGATTGGACTTGCTAAGGGGAAACTAAAAGAGCAGGAGGATGAGCAGAGCATAAAAGCGTGAAGAACTGGATAAGAAGATACAGGAGACAGCTGGGGATGGCAGGGTTGCTCGTGTTACTCAGAGTTTTTCCTCCCTACACCTCTGAACAAAAAACTCAATTACCCTTAAACCGCCTTTACTTTCTCCAGTTCACAAAGCCTCCAAGGGTGACCAACCGTGTCAGGAGACCGAGGCAGTGGTGTCGGCAGCAGCCCTAGGCCAGAATTTCTGTCTAATTGGGTCGTGCACCCACATAGGAGCAGGGTCCGAACGTGGTGTGTGAAAGGAGCCCAAGGTCAAATGCCACGGCCATCTCAGCCTGGCAGCTGGGCCTCATCAGGCCGGGTGCAGTGCTGCTTGGAGGGGTCACCCACATTTGATGTCATGGGACCTTTAAGACGTCTCTCCTTTCTGTGATTTTGACTGAATCTCCCCAGCTGTAATTAATTGAATGCATCTGTTCTAACCCTGGGGCTCCTTTATGGCACAGTTACTTCAAAACTGTTCAATTAGCGGCCACTAAAATCTAGGTCGAATGGAACCACGTATTGGGTGTTTTCCAGGTCAGGACATTTTCAGTATTAAAAAACCCCCAGTGCTGTTTTGTTTGGCAATACACTCTGGTTTCACTGGTCATGCTTGGCAAGCCGTGACTTGTTTGGGGTGTGATAAGGCAGCGAGCGCAATCCTGTAAATACTGCAACAAATAAGATGCAACATAATAGACGGTTGTAAGGGAAATAAATTGTCAAAAACAGTTGAACCACTGTGTTCAAGTGATGTCTAACTAGCAGCGTGAACATCAACAACCCAGGCCTCCGATGCTCAGTATAATACAATACAAATTTGTTTCGTATAGCGTCTTTTATAGGCACGCAATGCTTTCCGGCGCTAAATGAACAAGACGGGCTACATGGTATGAGTTACAGAAAACACAACAGACATTGTATGGTGAATAAATTAAAGCCTTCAGTCATAAGGCCAAGAGCTGAGGGAGAAAGAAATTGAAGCAGAGGCAAGAGAAAGAGGAGGTGTTTTAAAATACAATGCAGCCATATATTATATGCAAGCGGTACAACAAGCTGCATCCCAGAACATCTTGCCAAATTCAATGCATCCTCAGATGTAAATAATAAATAGGAGCGGAGGTGAAGAGAGAGAAATTAAGCACAGGAGAGAAGAAATGGCTTCAGCTGAGATTTGAAAGACAGTGGAATAAATAAGGCAGAAAAAGAGGTTACTGTAGACAGCAGAAGACATGAAGCTCTCCTACTGATGTTGGTGGAAGTGGGAAAAGGCCCGAGTAGGATGAGTGGAGGGAGTGGACAGGGGCTTGTCCAGAGAGCACCGGATGGGACAAGTGCCAGTAAAAGCCATTGCTGCCACTTGGGCCCACTCCATACAAAAGGACTAGCAAGGGCTGCTCTGATGGGGCACTAGCACAACTCGTCACCATGATAGGTACTGTATATTTGGCTTGATAAGCTTTTATCAGTGTCCAGGCATCTGTTTGTGTGTGCTAAGCAATCCAGATCTCATCTAGGAGGCTCCTCAGAGTTGATGTGAAGGTGAGAGAGAAAGTGAGCAGCCGGCCAGAAGAGTGAGGGAGGATGGAGGGGCTAGAAGCTGGAAACTGCAGACAAAAGCCCTGGCTTTATGGCAGGACAGGATAAGTCTTGCATCAATAATGGCAACTACATAATAATAACTGCATTCATAATGATAACTACTGCTCTTAATGAGCAGTCTTGCCGCACGAGGAGCCTCAGTGCCCTTGCCACCTTGTACAGCTGGTGCACGAAGAAGGCAAGTGACACACGTAGGTCCACAGTGGCTAAACCAGGACTAGGCCCCTGGCAGCTGGGTCCAGATCCCAGGACCACACCTTATACTAGCGCATGCCGCCTGCTGGGCGCGTGGTTATGTTTAATGGGATGCCAGAGAGGAGGTAGTGGAAACGATTATGGCTGAGGCATGCCATAAACAGACAGCTCGCAGCTTACTCCTTGGCCTTTAACGTTTCCGAGAGTTATTCGAGGAGCTCCTGTGCTGCCTGACTTGCTAATAAAATGCGGTGTTAACATTCAGAGACCATCCAAGGCAGAACTTAATGAAGTTCTCCAGAGCTGTGGCTGGCTCCTGAAAGGTGACTCTCTTTTGTACAAGTCTATAAAGAGGGAGTGGATCCTGTCCTTCCAACAGATGCTTCTGTGACCAGTATTGCTCAGGCCTCTGCCGGCCACAGCACCCCGGGCATCCTCTGTTCCAGCAGCACAGGCACAGGCCAGACTCCCCAGCCTACTCCAAGATATCTGGGCACGATATGGATCAAAGAGAGTGACAGATGTGTGCTGGGCTGGGGATGATAACAGCAGTCTTTGGCTACCCCAAGGAGCCAGGTGGAAGTGGTTTCTGTTGCAGCGTTCACATCTTGTGTGCAGCCTGCCAGATAAAAGGCTGCTATGAAGCAGAACGCAAGGCAGAAGAAGCACAGGGATTTGTGGGGACACCGTCCAAAGTTCACCCAGCTCCTGGGCTGGTGGGACTGGTGCAGTTGTGCAAACGAGGCATTACAGTGTAAACAAGCTCCATTCACAAAGCTAAGTGCATCCGAGAGGATCCCTGGGTCATTTCCCCTTTCTCTCTGCGTGGAGATGAATTAATTGGCATTACACGCCTGGTGGTCTGAAGAGGCAGAAGGCAGCCTTGGCTGGGGCATGTATATGGAGGGTCAGTGTTGTGGCATCTTGCTCACAGCCCTGCTGACTCATCTCCCTGCAAGCCCAATGCACCTCGAGGCTGCAGGAGTGGAGCAACTATAGAAAAGTTGGCCCATTCCTGCCCGTCTCCATCAGATCCACACAAGCTGCTTAGTGGGAAGCAGTGAGGAGAATTGGGCGCGATGACCTTCAACTCTTCCCCTCCTTGGGGGAGCAGCACTGCATTAGTGATGGATTAACTACAGGCCCCATACATATCGTCCGGATTTCGAATATTTCCTGATGTTGCATTGAGCTGAGATGCAAATTGTTTGAGATTATTTGCACCCTAGACTAGCCCAGTGACCAGGACATGCACTGAAGGTGTAAGGGTTATGTCCCCACTCTGAGTCAGAAGGAGAAAACACCTGAGATAAAGTCTTCTGCATCCCAGGAGAGTACCAGTAAATTGACCTTTAATCGAAAAATTCCTGGCTGACCGTCCTCTGGCCAGGTGCTAGGGGTGTGCCGGGACTTGAGCAGATGCCAGGCTCTTGCCAGGGGAGATGGTAACAGAGGTGCTGTGTTTTGTTTCCCTCCAGATCCTGACCGTGTCCGGCCCCCCAGAAGGAGGGACACACGTGACCATCCGTGGTGTGAACCTGGGCCTGGACTTCTCAGAGATCGCCCACAGCGTGCGGGTGGCAGGGGTGCCGTGCACGCCCCTGCGAGAGCAGTACATCATCGCAGAGCAGTGAGTGCCCTCTGCCTGTCTCGGTCTCTCAAAGAACCTGCCCCCCACGGAGCCATGCTTTCGGCTTCTGGCATTGCAAATGCACCGGGTCCGGCCTCATGACCCTTCAGAGGCCTTGTGCCTTGGGAGTGCAGCAAGCGCACCATCAGGTGGCAACCCTACATTGGCACCATCAGGCTGCCTTGGGATGGCAGCAAGTGCACCTCGTTAGCAGCCCTACATTGGCACAGCTCTGCCTGTGCTAAACCAGGCCGGTTTCCCCCAGCAGAGGATCAGGACTTGGGGATTCAAAGCCCCTTTAACCTGCTGTGAAGCGTTCAGTTTCCCAGTGCGCCGTGGCCCTTGCAGCTTTCCTGCAGACCTGGCTGCGTATGCCCAGCCTGCCCTCCTCCCTTCCCCCAAGTGCAATGCATCCCAGCCATTTATGAGGCATGTGCATAGTGACAGAAGCTTAATCCGACATAAAGGCCTCCGCTGGAGTCAGTTCATTTATTCACTAGGAAAAAACATCAGCTGAGCATTAGAAAACTGGCGTGTACTGGAGGGACGGGCCAGTCATGCTCCCCCATGTTAGGCCACCCCAGAACGGGGTAAGGGCTGAACACAGTGTTTGTAGGGAGGCCTGGGACCTGTTAGGGCACCCACGAAGGCAGGGGAAAGGAGAAGAGCGGTGGCAAGCTGGGGGGCTCAGGTGAGCTCCCCATTGTGCAAAATTTGATTGGGACCTGGATTGGGCTCCTCTGAGCATCTGCTGGTAAATGTGGGACACAGGTGCCAAGTCCCTGCCACTCCAGGGAGGAAACAGGTCAGGTTCATCCCATTACTACTGTGTGCCTCTCCTTCCTCCTGGGATAACAGTCCTTATCTAGAGGTTGCTGCCAGACGGGCTGCATGCACCTCCACGTTCATAAGCAGCTTTCTAATCGCTGAGTGAAAGACGCTATTGAGGTGCAAAGACAGGTTGCCATACGACTGATAGCAGAAATGGTCCAAAACAATTCATTTTGAAGCTGTAGTGTTTTCCGGCCATTATGCTGTAACACTAGTATTTTATTTTATTTTCCGAACAAAGGATGGGAGATTATAAAATTACCCTCCTTTGATGGCATGAAACCCTGATTTTCTTTTTCTTTTTTTAAAATCATGGCTCTAATTACAGCTCTCAAGCTTTCAAAGTTTGTTAACATCATTAAAACATTTATCCTGGGCAGATAACAGCAAGTGTTAGCGTGAGAGCTGCCTTTTAAAGATGAACACAGATAAAAGGACCCTCTTAAGGGTTCTGCGGGCAGACTGCCTTCCAAGGCTGTAATGACTCGCCATATGCTTCAGTCAGGCGATCTATCAGCTGGCAATTAGGTTAATGTTGGTTAAAGGGCCACTTAGCCCAGTAATCAGCACCCTACCGCTCTGTGGAGTGTATCATTTTGTAACTGGTACCTGCTGGGATTTGGCCTGGGTTAGGAGCTGGGATCAGATGTACCATCAGCGTTCATGCCACCATCCCTCACTTCCATCAGGCCTGATGTTGTAAACAGCTATAGCCACCTGTTACCTGTTGTGGGGCACTCAGAGCTGTTGCTGCACCCTCTGCAGACTGAAAAGGCCACATGACCAGCAAATCCATGAGCATTATGCCCCTTGCTCAGGGTTGCTGAAATTCAGCCCTGGCACTGCATCTCCCCTTATTTGGAATGAAACCGGTGGCTCCACACTACATGTTCTTCGCCTGTGCAGTGACAGGAGCCAAGGGGTGGTTAACTAGCCCTTTGCTCTCAAAGTATCAGCAGCATAGAGGAGCACTTGCCCAGGCTCAGATCCACATTGCTCTGACACAGGGACACGGTGCTTGCTCGGCCTGTCCCCATTCCCTCCTCTCCATCCCCAAGCCCCAAGGGCCAAGGCCAAGTCTGTGGCTCCTCTCTTGAAGGCGCAGCAACAAAGTAAAGCTCCAAAGAGAAATGTGCATGGGCTGTGCCTGGCTGAAAGAAGGAGAGGCAGGAACACGTGGCAGATTTGGGCACGTAGCTGAGACGCTTCAGCATCTGTTCTCCAAAGGCAGCATCTCTACAGGGAACCCAATTTGATGTGCAGCGATAACGGCTTTCACCGTTAGCACATATGTACTCCGTGAAGCCTCTGAGCATCATCTGAGCACTCTGCCTACGGAGTCCTTTTTAAGAAATATCCTTGTCATTGGGAAGCATATTTAGCTCTGGCAGAACCTGGTGGAACAACTGTTCTGGAGACCAAAGCCTGTTGTCTGTGTAAGCACAAGTGTTAGATGTGCAAACTTCTCTTTGCTCTGCTCTGCGCACCCTCCAACCCTGGTGTCTGCTGGGACTGACTACAAGAAGCCAGTTACTGCATCAGGGTTTCCTCTTCTTATGTTTCGAATCCTGTCCGCCTGTCCACCCACTCGCACCCATGACCCATCACCCGAGTATCTGGGCATCTGATCTGCTTCTCACCCTCGGTCCTCCTCCTTCACCTCTCTCGTTCTCCTCCATGTAGACAGTGGCACCACACCGCTCGCTGATGCTCTCTGCTTAGGAGAGCCTCACAAAATAGTTGTGCTTCCAGTGCTGCAATGGGAATGACACTTCCCATTGCTGAGGAATCTGCCAGCTTTAAACACCTCAGCTCTCTGCCTGGCTATCAAATCTGCTTGTGTAACAGAGGATGAGTTTGGTTCTTGGCCCCCGTAGGCAGTAGCCATTGTCACAGGTCTGGCTGACCTGGGCTACGCGCTTGGTTGCACCTGTCATGTCCAGGGGCCAGAACATGCTCTTCTTTTCCGTCCTTCTCCAGTCCTCAGCCACTGCCCAGCTCCACTACATTTCTCCTGAGCATCTCATGTTCACGTCTTAAATGTCATTACTGTTTACATGTCCCTGCCTGCGGACACGTTGCTGGGTATTGATCTGGACTGGCTGAGAAATACTGTATGTGTACAATTCACTTCCCCTAACCTCCCATCTCGGCATCAGGAGTATTCACCATTAGTCAAACTTGTCTTCTACTCAGAGGCCCCTATCCAAATCTCTCTCCATTGTCCCCTACTGGGCTTCCTATTTTTTTGATTAAATAGGAGCCTACAATGTGAGCTGTTCCCTTAATGAACTCATCTGTTACTCTGAGGGCTTCACACTCTCTTTGCTTCAGGCTAATATATTTGCCATTAGTGCTCTTCTTTGCTCTGGAGTTTACAGCTTGTAATAATTATGACTAATTTTGATTTTTTTTTTTTAAATTACTACATGGAGAAAAAATAGACTTGGTAATCAGCTCTTTCCAGAGGGGAGGGGAGCAGGCATCAGAGTCAATGGAGAACGACTCCCAGGAAGCTGAATAGCCACTGCTGCCTCTTCCTGCAAGGGTCTCACCGGGGGCTTTGTGTTTCCAGGATCGTGTGCGAGATGGGGCAGGCGCTTCCAGGGATCAGTTCCGGCCCAGTGCTCCTGTGCATTGGCGAGTGCAAGCCTGAGTTCATGGCCAAGTCCACGCAGCAGTACATGTTTGTGGTGAGTACCTGGGCAAAGCCAGTTGCACTGAGGGGCAGATCGCAGAGCTCAGTCTGCCGTAGACTCGGTGCGTGCGCTTGGAGATCGTACTTCAAGCAGATCAGCAGACTGGGTGTGAGACCGGGCCGGAGGGAGAATGCTACATTCACGTGCTGGTTCTCACCCCATCCCTTCCCTGCAATAGCGTATACAGGCCTGGCTTTCTGCAGTGCGGCGTACACAGGGCTTTCACTGGTCACCAGCCTAAATTTGGAATTAGATTTCTGAGTTGAGGCTTCCAGTTTGCTCTTCTGCAGTTTCCCCAGCTGTAAAGTGGTGATAATATTTAGCTACTTTGTGCAATTGTTCAGCTGGGCTCCTGCTGGTAAAGCGTGCCAATCCCTGTGAGCAGAAGCACCAGGTTGAGTGCGAGCTTGTTCTGTAGCTGCTGATCTTTTACGCAAATCATCCTGACGTGGAAGTTTTGTCACTGCTCATAATTTTCTTCTTTCTCAGGAGGAAAAGAATAATGAAGGCACTTTGTTACTTTGGGGCTTAATTAACAGGGATAAATGTATTATACATTATACATACGTACATTTATACACACATGCACAGACCACCAAGGATTCTCTGTGCAAAACTCAGGTACAGAACATCTGATGGAGACATTTTCTTATCCACTCTGTGAATACGAAGTCTCTGTGGCTTAGTCTGTCTCCACAGATTTAAATGCATCCTGCAACCTGCCTTCAAGATGGGAGGGTAATTCTGCATCCAGATAGCAAATGACTTTTTGCCAAGGGTGCTGATTCAGTGCAGGTTCCATCCCTGTGTTTAATCAGGAGCTGCTCTTTGGTGGGGTGGATTTCCATTTGTTGAGTGATCATTGCCTCCTTTCCTTATTTAATTAGCAGCCTTTTGATTCATAAACTTGTGGGATGCAGCTGGGGTTTCCCAGGTCTCCGTTTTTGCCCGAACAGGCCACTTTATCCAGCCACATTGATTTTGTGCTGAGTGGAATCTGTGCATGCAGCGAAACGCCAGCACTTACCAATTGTCCGCAATTTGTAAACTAATTGAGAGATAAATCAGGCCGGCCCCTGCCTTCTCATCAGCATTATGAGCACCATGCTCCCTGGGGACTTTATTTATTCCATGACATAGCACTGATGTAAAATACCACTGCTAGCACCAGCTGGATGCAGGAGAGTCCAAGCTCTGGTATACCCAGAAGCTGTTGGGGCAGGCGGCAATGGGGGGGGCACAGTCCTCAGTGCAGCTCCAGCACTTGATGCTCGAGGAGCTCAAAGCACTTTCCAGGCATGAATAAAATTAATTCATTTAGTTAATTAAATTAATTCATTAATGAATGATTGCTTAATTAGAACTGATAAATCCACCTTTACATAAGCACAAAAGCTTTCATTCATGTTGCAATTATAACATCATGATTCCACGT
>NW_017729019.1:9978785-9985367 GCF_001723915.1 Gavialis gangeticus | reverse complement strand
CAGGCGGCAATGGGGGGGGCACAGTCCTCAGTGCAGCTCCAGCACTTGATGCTCGAGGAGCTCAAAGCACTTTCCAGGCATGAATAAAATTAATTCATTTAGTTAATTAAATTAATTCATTAATGAATGATTGCTTAATTAGAACTGATAAATCCACCTTTACATAAGCACAAAAGCTTTCATTCATGTTGCAATTATAACATCATGATTCCACGTTCTCGAAAGAAACCGAGTTTATAAAATCCCTGTTTTATACGCAGAGTTCAAGGCCCTGGTTCAGGCAAGCCTTTAAGCAGGCATATAAAGCTAACTATATGGTCAAGTGCTTTGCTGAATGAAGATGGACTTTTAGCACATGCTTAAATGCTTTGCTGACTCAGGACTTCAGTGACCTGCCAGTGGCCACATGATTTGATTGATCACCAATTGATCCCCAGTTTTCAAATTTAAAAAGTAACTAAAAATCCACATTTTTTCATGATCGTAATGAAACACCGCTGTATATATAGCTGTATATTAGTGGCATGTCATTTTGATCATGGACAAATGTGGATCTTGAGTTACTTTAATCTGAAAACCGGGGATGTTTTTTATCAGAGAAAACCGGGATCCCTGGTGATGAGTCAGAGCAGAGCCAGGCGTCCTGACCCAAATGGACGGACTTGTCTGGAAAAAAAATCAGAATTTTTTTGACCTTTCCCTCCAGAACCTAAACCTCTTTCAATGCTGCATTCAGGATGAAAATGCATTGAGTTTTCTTCTTCTTCCTATCCCCAATGTGCCCGTGCCCCCTGGTTCTATCTGGAACCCATATCTGCAAAAATGTGCAGGGATAGGCCATGGTATCTGTGGCCAGCTTGGGCATGTGCACTGCTGGAAATCTCAGGGGGGCATTCTGCTCTTGTGAGACTCTCCACCCAAGTCACAAAGATTCAGAGTTCACATGCAACTCTCACCCTCTGGGTGCTTAAGTGAAACGAAACTCCAGATCTCTGGAGGTGTCCTGGTTTCTAGGTATCATCAAGTCCTGCATGAAAACAATGCTAATGAAAGGGCGGTTCTGAGCTTCTTTTATCCCAGCCTACGTACAGCATGAGATGCAGCAGTGTAAACTTCTCCGGCAGTGCACCTCACCTGAGAGGTATGGGTTCTCGAGTTGAGATGCATGTGCAATCGCTGCTGCCCATTCAATGCTTTGCCCTCTCCTCTGGGACTGCCAGCAAGGGAGCTCTGGTATTAAATGGGAAGGTAGTTCAGTGCCAGGGACACCAACCCACTGGAAAGTGAACTGGTGCCAGACTCTCTCCAGAAAGGCCAACAACAGGGACCAGATAGTCACAGTTGCATTTGCACTGGAGTTCAGGTTGATTTTGCAACCCTGAAACATTCATGCAAACCCTCATTCTCCTGAACAGCCCTTTGGATATCTGAAAATTGCATTTTCCCCAGGGTGGTCCTAATATCACCAGTGTTTTCAAGGAAGTCCCTTCGCTGTACAAAAAGGAACTCTCCTGTGCTTTGCGTTAAGTAATAAGCAGGCTCCGGCCAAAGGTAATAGCAGAGATTAATCTTGGAGTCGCACCTTGCAGCAGCCTACAAAACCCACGTTAAACATTCTCATTCTTTGCCTTGTTGAGCCTGGTTTCCAGCACTTACCTTATTATTGTTTCTCTTTCTCAGGCACCGAAAGCTTTCGGTACATAATTTCCTTTTGTTGCCTGGCCTTTATTTTTTTTTATCTTGGCCCTGCCACACACTCCATTAAGGCTGGTTTGTGCTATTAAATTCAGTAATGGAATTGATTGGTACCTTAGAGCAGAGTTGTGTTCAGGGCCTCAGAGAGTTCAGAGCATAATGAGCTCATTTGATACCTGATACTGCATAGCGTCTAATGCTGTCATCCCAATTATCCCCTTTCTACCTGGAGAAGTGGGATCTTGGAGGACCGTCTTACCTGGACATCTCCCATGATTATCCCAGAAGCATCCAAGCAAGAGATGGGAAAGTCCTTTAGTGAAGGCTGCTAGCCAGGGGAAGGTGATAGGAAGTTTGCTGTAACACTGGCTCTTGTCCCTTCTCTTTGTGGATACGAATGACCGGTTTGGGTGGCCTCTGTGCTCTGATCACACTTCTGCTCTAGGAAAGCTCTTGTATCTCCAAGTTAGACAAGGCAACACCCAACAGTATTGAAGAACGACATACAAAAAACCAGTATCAGGATTTTTTCCCCCATGACATGCAGGGCTGACCTCTGCAACTCACCACCCCAAGGTACCAATGCCAAGAAATGGTAGGGTAGGCTCCCAGATGAAAAACCTTGTTGAGAGTGTTCGCAAAGTGAGACTATTATGTTAATTATAGTCCATTCATTAGACTATCTAGCGCATATCAAGTATATCATTTTGATGAGCCACTTTCCCATACCACCAGTCCAATGTAGTCCATCAACTCCTGTGCTACCCAAATAAGCATGTGCTACAGTTGGAAAGCAAGAGGGGAAACAGCACAAACTCACTGCACTGACTCAGAGCTGCCAAGCAGGTGGCACCCAGGGAATGCAGTTGGGAAGCTGCCAGCTTGCAGATGAGAGTCATAAAGAGGGTAATGTGTAAGCATTAGTGAAACAATTTGGTTATACCCGCTGATTGAAAACAAATAGAAAGGTACCTGCTTTCTGCAGGTTCTATTAGAGGGAATAAATAGCTCTCATTGATGCAAACCTGGATTAAAAAAAAATAGGCATCTCTACAGTAGTATCACCAATGTGACATCAAAGCAGGTATAGGTTGTAAACTCCAAGAGATGTCCAGGTAGCTTCTTCCATCACCGATGAAAGATAGATGTCAGCCCCACCAAAATTTTTTGTTACTGGTGTAGACTGCAGATAAACCATTAATAACCAGGATAGTGCTGCCTGGAGGAAAGGTTAATCAGTACTTCCTCTAATAAGACTGTGTTTTTTATGGATTATAACTTTGTCAGACTTGAATCAAATGGGCTGATATTTTTCACACCGTGATTTTCTTCCCCTGCCGAGCTTCAGCTAAGGCTGCTCTGCCATTTCTAACAAAGGGATTACAGGAAAGGACATGATTTTGCCCACATTAAAGAATAAAAAGTCTGTCCAATCTTTGAAACCCTTCAGTGCTTCCATGCTCTGGCACAGCGGCTTGAAATATGGCAAAGAGCGTGCCCACTCTTCAAGGATGTGCCTTTTGTTGTTCCCATAAAAAGCACCCATGATTGAGTTGCTTATAAGCCTTGGAAAAACCCCAGTTTGGACATTGCAAGTAGAGGCATGCTGGAACTTAGCAACCAAATATGTTCCAACTAGGGCTGCAGGAGTTGGGCAGGATTTTCTCTGCAATCGCTGCTCCCAGCTACTGGGCCCTGAGAGACTCTCTCTCCTGTGGTCTCAGTGTTTAGGCCAGACTGCTCCCAGATGCCATCCCATCCGGATGCCCCACTGGGACATGATCCCAAGAAATACCAGCTCCCTGCAGACCAAGCCAGTAACTTTGTTGTCTCCTTCTTCCTTCTCCAGAATCCAGCGGTGAGTGCCCTGAGTCCCAGCCGCGGGCCAGAATCAGGAGGCACCATGGTGACCATTACTGGCCATTTCCTCGGTGCTGGCAGCCGCGTGTCTGTGCTGCTCGGAAACCAGACCTGCGAATTTTATGGGTAAGAGAGGTGGTATGTGTCTGTGCATGCCTGCCTGCCACTGTTTGCATGTGCTGCGATTCCTCTGCCTCTGCCTATCACTGCTGCAGTGACCGAGCCTTGCATGGCAATGCACACATCTCCGGTCTGGGACCCCCGTAAGCAGCTCAGAAGCTTTGCAGCTGTTCCCAAATCAGTCACTGTGTTAGCCAGCATAGGAAATGCCCACAGTTGGGCACAACACCTCGAGGCATTTCCTGCCCCAGTTTCCTCACCCTTTTTGAGAGTGCCGTGACTTAGATGAGCATGCTGTGCTCCTCCTCTTTCACGTGACTTCTCTCCTGAATCAGGAATTGTCCCTGTCTCTCCGATCGGTGCGGTCAGCACCATCCTGCATGAGAGCCTGAACATATACACTCGCCTTCACTTGCTTTCCACTGTGGGCAATGAGAGACTCTTACACCCACCCGTCACCTTCATCATTCTCATCTGAGACTGATGTCCCCCAATAGGTGACCCACTGTCGTTCCCCCTGAGGAGCTCATACTTGGAAAACTGGTTTGCTTTGGGTGGTAGCCCTCTCTTTATCCTACCGTGCCCCTCTTGGGCAACCAACAAGTGCTAACAACCCTCCATGTAAGAATTTCCCCTGTTCCTTCATGTGACTTTCAGCTTCTTATGGAGGCAAAAGGCAGCAGTTTGGTATGGGGTCAGCGCATATAGAGTCCCCATGTCCAGCAGTTCATAAGCCTCACATGGGCATATTCCTCAAATCCCCAGAGGGAGCGAGGGAACCATATGCCGTGAAGCTCTGTGCTCCAGACTGCACGTATACAGCCCTTGTGTTGTGCTGCTGCTCTGGCCAGTGCTGCAATGGGGTCAGGAAATGAGACAAGCGGGAATGAATCATTTTGTACAATGCTGAGACACATAAGAGCAAGGGACTCTCTCTGATCCTGCCCTCTGCACCCTGTGCTGAGGCTGCCAGTTGCTATGGTGGTTTCTGCCAGTCTCCAGGCACCTTTCACCTGCATTTAATAAATGCTGCAAAGTGAATGACTAGAGGGTAGAACTTCCCTTTGCTTTTTTCACTGGGGATGGAAAGCCTCTGAAATGGCCAGGAACCCAAATGCAGCAGCTTTGCAAGTAAGGTGATTCTGGCTTCAGGTTCTGGATTAGGTCTCTCGAAGGGAATAGATGAGGCACCTGGAAACGGTGAAAGAGAACACCTCTGCTGAAAGATAGAGGTTCACAGTGAAGGGGATGCTCTCATGTGGGATTATTCACAGTGATTATAAAATCACAGACCATGAGGGTTGAAGGGACCTCAGGAGGTCACATGTAATCCGACCCCCTGCTCCAAGCCAGGGCCAGCCCCAACTACATCATCCCAGCCAGGGCTTCGTTGATCCGGGCACGTGTTATGATGTGTCTAACCCCAGCCCTTTAAATCTTTGGATCTCAGAGCCATTTCTACATGTTTGTTCATTAACCCTCACAACCCCATGTGTAGGGAGGTGAGTATAATCCCCAATTTCTCAGAAAGAAACTAAGACAGAGTTTACATCTTGGCTAAAGGGTTGCAGTGAATCAGCATCCACACCACAGCCTCTCGCTTCCTGGAATTCCTCATGGAGCCTTCCCAGAGGCACTTAGGACACGGTGAAAAGAGGCATTTTATGGGCTCCTAACACAAGCCATAAAACCAGATAGCCACAGGATGCACTAGGGAGACTAACAAGATGACTGTGTATCAGCAGTGTCTGCTCCCTCCAACCTTCAGAACAGATAAAAGAGCATCCGTGTCCCTATTTTATTTTACTCTTGAACTGGGAAGCAGTGGATTAGGAACAAGGGGTTGTGAAGCAGGAAAGATTTAATGCCCTACCAGCATAGCTCCTGTTTCTGTCCCCAGAACAAACAAGGCTGCAAAAGGAGAAAAAATGGTGATTATCCTGCATCCTGGCTGCAAGTGATTCCCTTCTCTAGGTCTTCCAGGCTCTGGAGGAATGCCTCCAAGCCTGAGAAGGACAGGGTCAGAGTGGGGGTCAGGCCCCTGACAAGGGGTGACCTTGGGGGAAGCATGTATTTATTATCGTTTCCTCCTCTACCCAAGCTGAAGGGACAGATTGTGTCCTCAAAGGCGCAGCTGCCACCGAAAGTGCTATTGGCTCCAGTGGAAGTAGCATGCGTGCGTTCTGCAGGTAGGGCACCATCTGCGGGTGGCCTGAGTGTTATCCCTAAAATACATGGCAATATTCAGGCAACCTGCAGAGACCTAGAACCACGCTGAAGTCTCTGCAGGTTCTCCTTGCGCCAGACAAGTAGTCACTCCAAGCGAGCAGCAGTGTGCCGACAACACGGTCTTTTCGTTCAGGGTCACATCGTGCTCTTCATTTTGCTTGGTCTGCTTGGAGGTGATGAATGTCGATTGTACTGAGAGGCAGAGGGGCTGCCGGATTAGATGGAGCAGTTTCTAACGAGATTCACTCTAATTACAGCTTCCCTCATTTCCCATCTCTGCTTGGAGAAGTGGGTAGATTCACCATGACGACATAATAATAGCACAGAACACTAATTAACTGATCACAGGGAGCTCTGAGTGACTCTGCCAGCAGTGATGCATCACTCTGCATTTCACACAAGAGCTAAGCAGGCCCCGATGAAAGCTGATCCTTGCAAACCAGGGTACCCACACCAATGCGAGGCCCGTGGGCCAGGGTTGTGAGTGGGTTCTTCAGTGGGAAGGGAACAAGCTCCTTCTGAACACAGCTGCCCATGGGAATATTCAGTTCAGCAATTGCAAAAAGAGTTAAGGCAGGCAGTGACAAGAGGAGGCCTTTTGTGGAGTCAGATGGCAGCAGCGAGGGCTGGCAGAGAACCGCTGCTCTCATCCAGCCTCCCCCTGGCCACCTGTGCACC
>NW_017729019.1:9970340-9978774 GCF_001723915.1 Gavialis gangeticus | reverse complement strand
GCTGCTCTCATCCAGCCTCCCCCTGGCCACCTGTGCACCCCCTCCCACCCTGCAAGAAGGCACATCCTTTATTCAGTTGCATAAAGCTGGAGCAGCAGAGCAGGGAGGGGAAAGGGGGAGGGAACAGGAGGCAAGAACAACATGCATCGTAGTGACTGCCCAGTCTTCTGCTCCCTCCAGGTGAGGGGCAGAGCCAGGGCAACTCACCCCAACATAGCCAGAGCCAACTGTGCCTGCACAGAAGACTTGGTTTTTAGGGCTCTTAGACCAGCACGGTTAACGTGCACACCAAGGATGCTGCTTCTGAACTGCACAGGCATGAGCCAAGGCACAGAGATGCCATGGTTTTGCTCAGCGTCGTAGTGTGGGAGCTGAGGAAAGACCCCAGGCATCCTGCCTCTCATCCTTTCTCTAACCACTGGCTGGTCCCTTTGGGTTTCTGCAGACACGTTGCTAACCTGCCCGTGTAGCTGTTCTCCGGGGCACCGAGGGAAAGCAGATGGTCTGTTGTGTCCAGCCACCAGGCATGGAGTCCTGAGGCTCATTCCCAGTCCCCCAAGGGAGACAGGGAAGCAAAGCTGCGAAGAGAGGGGAGGACATTGTTCCAGTCCCGCCGGGTCCTTCCCAGGTTGAGATTGGCAGCTGTTCAAGGTCCATTATGCTGATCTCAAGGACCTGTGTGTGCTGGGAGAGTGGGGGAAAGATGCTGGCTTTTGAATGGGTGCATACATCCCACTTGGAAAAGAGCCATCTGCTTTCATACACCCAGCAGAAGGCGGCAGGTTCACAGAGGGACATGGGAGGCTACAGCTTGGCACAGAGCATCCGTGTTTCTCTGTGGCCCCCACGTGAGCAAGAGCTAGGGGCTAAGCATGGAGGGTTGTTCCTTCTCTGTGGTGTAAATGAACCCTCTGAGGCAGGCGCACCCACCTCAACTTACCAGGAAGGCTCAGCATTCACTTTTTGTCCTAAATAACTGCACACATTGCTGCTGTGCCATTTAACGGCTGTCTTATCCCAGCTGAGAGGTGGCTATGCTTTGGTGCTATAAGTTATTGCGCTGGATGTCCCTCCTCCAGGATCCAGGTAGCAGAGCCCTCCCATGGTCTGGCTGCTGGGGTGTAAAGCCTGCCCTGTTTCTCTCTCTTTCAGGAGGTCCGTGAATGAGATCGTGTGTGTCTCTGCCCCATCAGCACATGGCCTGGGTCCCGTCCATGTCTCGGTGAGCGTGGACCGGGCCCAGCTGGAGAGCACCCTGCAGTTTGAGTACATCGATGACCCCAAGGTGCAGCGCATTGAACCCGAGTGGAGCATAGCCAGGTAACCAGAGATGAGCAGGGGGGTTGCAGTTTTGTGAGAGTCAATTATAGCCTGCTCCCCCCCACACAGACGCACACAAGCATGGCTCACAGCTCAGAAGCACAAAGCTCACCCCCCAGAAAAGAGGGGGATACTGTGGGTATTTGTTGTAATTCTTCTCAAGGGCTTGGTCAACATCCAGCCTGAGCATGTTGGGTGTAGATACTGAAGACATTGCTGTCTAAGGTTTCATCCTGTTGGGGTCGAGTACCCGCTCCCATGGAAGTTGCTGAAACTTAGCAATACCCAGTTGCTTGCAGGGGCAGGCCTGGGAGGAATAATGAAGGGCAGAGGCTTTTTGCTCATCCTGAGTCTCTACATGGTGGTTGCAGAAACTCAGAAATGCCCACCACCATCACCACCGAATCCCCAGTCTGCTCTCTCAGGTTACTCTGGGTTAGGACAAAACAAAAGCCATGGCGGGTGGCATGTCTCCCACTCAGGGTCCTGCATCTGCCATTCCCAGACACCAACAATGTTCAGCTTTCCCATGGTGGAAGGTCAGGTCTGGCATTATTAAACCCATTTTAATTACCAAAGCAATTACAGCAGTGGCAATCTGCAGAGAGCTTCCAGGACAGCAAATAAAGCCCCGAGATCACTTCCATCTGCTGAAGAAGTACACAATTGCTCATTAAAGGCTCCTTCTTGTAGTTCTGGAGAGTCTGGAAGAAAACAAAAAACAGCAGCAACCAAGAAATGAAAAGCTGGTGCTAATCAGAGTGCTCTGTTTATCCAAGATTCGCTGCTAGGGATGGAGCGGCAGGCACGACCGCAGCGCGCTACCGTGGGGTGTGTTAAAGGCCATGGATCACATTCGTCCTGCGTTTAAGTCCTTTGTCTCCAGTGAAGGTGCACAAGGAGTGAAACAGGGCCACGGATTTCACATTGCGTTATTAGATGGAAATACGTCTCTCCTCTGCAGAAGGCCAAGCCAGGCGCAAAGGGAAGCCTGGATTCAAGGTCACCCGAATTTCTGAGTGGGATTAAGCTGGTGGGCTCATCTGAACTGCTGGTCCTGATGCTGAAAGAGGCATCGCTGATCCCTGCTACGCGGAGCAGGTTCCCCTGCTGCTGAGATGCTCACCTGCAGACAAGACATGGAAGGAAATCCCGGGGACGGGCAGACGATGGGCTCCATATTCCAGCCTGGATTGTTGCATTCTCCCTGGCTGTAACTGGACATGTTATTCTTCATCCCCCCTCCACCCCAAACCAGACAGCAGCAAATTGTGCCCCTGCTATGTCACGCCTCAGAGGTGGCAGGGACTTGAAGGCGGACGAAAGGAGATTTCTTTCACTGCGCACGCTCCTCACAGCACAGCAGCCTCTTCCTTACAAGAGCCCCTCACTCAAGCCTGAAACACGGCAACTAATTTATTGTTCCCATTTATTTAGTCCTGGCCTTTCATTCTTTTTTCAGCCTGCTCTTGCTTATGCTGAGCCTCAAAACGCTGCCACGTGGGGGGTGACACTCCACCAGGGGTACAGTTGAGACCAGAAAATCCAATTAACTTGTGCGACTGCAGTCCCCGGGGACTCGATGACAGTATATTAATCCACGGTGTCACCTAGTTCCTGTAGAGTCTGCAGAAAACATCTTTGTGAGATCAACAAGCATATGGATTGCGGGAGCACGGTTGCTATGTATTGCCACAGGTCCCCCTGCTAAACCTCATTAATCTGGTGTCTGCTTATTCTCTACAGTGGACACACGCCTCTGACAGTCACGGGGTCCAATCTGGATGTGATTCAGGAGCCCAGGATCCGTGTGAAATACAATGGCAAGGAATCTGTCAATGTAAGTAGCAGCTGTCATCAAAGTACAGCTGCTTTACCCCTCTCACACTAGGTTGTCCCACCATTGCCTACTGCTAGCTGTTGCAGTGAGTGTAGCTTTAGCAAGGCTTTGCAGCATAGCAGGCGCATTCAACCCAACCAAAACCAGCATGGCCAGCAGCACGGCAGGTGTAGTTTACCTGATGTAGTTCATACCTTCAGTGGCACAACTTTTGCACTACACCTGGAGGCAACTGGGAAGTCTAGAGCTGCTGGTACATCCAATCTAGACAAGCCTGGAGTAGGCAGTCCATACAGACGTGCTCACTGGCCATACCTCTTATGTTGAGCAGCACTGCAGCTGCTTTTATCTGGACATAACTGGACTCATCATCAACAAAATCATATAGATGTGGTATAAAGCTGTATAGACAGAAGCTATATTGACCTGAAATAGAGTCGTAGAAAAGTAGGGTTGGAAGGGACCTCTTGAAGTCACCTAGTCCAACCTCCAGTAAGAAACAGCTGTTTCTGTAAAGGACTCACTGCTGTGCCCAGAGAGGCTGCCAGAGGTGCATGTTTCCATTTGTTTTCAGCTTTTTAAAATTCTCCTAAGACCACTGTCCCCCTCTCCATGAGTCAGATCCACATACCATTTCTGAGGACCACTTTGTGCCTGGACGGTGCTGTGTAAGTGCCACGTAACAGGAACTGTAATGACTAACCAGCCCATCTCCTTTTCATCAGACTAAACAAATGTTGGAGTAGGAAGCCTATTTAAGTGGAAGCACCTCAAACCCATAAAAGTCTCCTGGGGTTTTCAGCTTCACCCATTCATCACCGCCCCAGCTGATTTGCTCACTTGTTTTGATTAACTGGGTTTCTAAGAAGTGTCATGGTCCTGGGCCAAGTCGCTGAACATCGGGAGCTTTGGGTTTGTTTGCACAGGGAAGGCAGACATGCCAAAGATAGGCATTACAACGTGTAAGTGCTGACAGCTTTTATCTCAGCACTGCTGTGGTGAAGTGGGTGGACAGAGCAGGCTGTTAGTTGAGAGAGCTTGCTCTGGGGGCTGCCTCACTCTCCAGCCATTGTTGCATCTACCAGCTGGTGCCCCCAAGTGCTGGCGCTGACTTGCCCCTTTTGCTGACTTCCCATCGGGGTCCTGGCCAGATGAATGCCAGTGCGTCCTGCATGCGTGCTGTAGCCGGACACCCAAGCACAGACCTCATGGCCTGTAGACCCAGCTCCAGTGGAGGGGGTTCCCTGCGAAGACCTGGCCTTGATCTTTGTGCCTGGATGCTTGCTCCCTAGCAGAGGGGCTGAGAGTTTTGCAGCCAGTGCCCCCGGCTGCCAAATGGCCCCGTCGAGTGCTCATGGAGCATTGTTGGTGAAAGCCCTGAGAAGCTGTTAGCATGACCGGCCGTGGAGCCCATAGCGAGGGGAAGCAGCAGGGAGTTGGGGAGCACGGAGACATATGGTGCTTGTGCCTTTGTGAGACCTGGCTATATATCATTGGAAACGCACAAAACCCGACAGCAGCCTCAGGGGTGAGGACCGTACAGGGCCAGCGTGACAGGGAGACAAAGCAAAGTGAGTTACTTGGTGACCCCGGGGCTGCCCTGCCTGCCAGGAAGTCAGCCTGGTTCCCAAAGCTTTGACATCTTAACCACCCCCTAGGCCTGGCAACTTGTTTGTCTTGTTGAAATCACGCTGGTTTTCCCTGCTCTGGGGATCCCCATCCCACCGCCTGCCACAGAGCCCTTCTTCCTCCCAGCATGTCCTGTGCACCCACAGAGCGGGCTGCAGGGACGTCCCAGCCCCATCTCAAGGCATGTTTCCATGGAGAAGCTGAATGGATGCAGGCCCCCATCATCCCCAGCTGCTCTGCCATCTCTTTTTTGCCCAGCTCCTTCTGTGCTGGTCCACGGCAAGGCAATGAGAAACGGCTAGTGCAGAAGCCATTATATTTTAATAGTCTCTCTCTATCTGTCTCTCCATAAATAACGCTTGCATCGCAGCAGCTCTGGGCTTGGTAATCATGGACAGGGCTGGGGAGGTGTGAAAAAAGCTTTCAAGGCACTTTGCCGTCTCGCCGCCAGGATCTCAATGCGAGATAAGTCGAGCCGTGGCCTCCCTGCTAGAAAGCTGTCCCTGCCGCAAGAAGGGAGAGTTTGCATCCAGACGCGTGGGGCGGTTCGGGGGGGAAGGGCTGCAGGGAACAGAGGAGCCGGAGCTGCACCATGCACGTGACACCCCGCCAGGTATGCAAGAGCAAATGAGCCTCTTGGGTGTTTGCTTAATAAGCCTTGAAGGTGTTTTGGATCCTGGGCTGTTTCTGGGACTGTTATGAGCATGCAGCAATAGTAGGTCTCTGCACGCACCCACTCCCAGGGCTCTCTGGATCCCTCTCCTGCAGCATGACCTGGGACACGCTTGCCCTTGCCGGGCAGCGGGGCCTTCTGTGCAGCTGGAGGAAATGGGTTTTGCGCCTGTTCCCCACCCTGGGTTGCAGCTCTCCGAGGGCGAGTGCGCAGGGGCCTCCTCATATTCCACTGCCGCCTGGCATTGGTTTTATGCCTCTCCCCTAATTAGCTCTAGCTGAGCCCTTTATTTAAACCATTTGTCCCACACTTCGTAAACTGCCAGGGAAAGTTAAGAAGCCAATAAACAGAGCTGTGATATTGTGTGGGTTTGGGGGTTTTTTTTACATTGGGCTCAGACTGTAAATTGCATTCTCCTCTGACTGAGTCATCAGAAGAGCTGGCAGGATCCCCAGGCTGCAGCACAGGCACCGAGTGCAGCATGTTACTCCTCAGCAAACCCTTCTTCAGTCCCTACTTTGCCCTGGAAAGTGATGGGACTTGCACCCTTCGGGAAGCAGGCTGGGGTCTCGCCAAGCTACCGCAAGAAACCAAATGGACTCAAGTTTTTGATCCCAAGAACTTGAAAGACGAAGCACAGAGAAAGCTCTTGTCTTTGCCTGCAAAGTTCTAGTCCCAGCCCAGTGATGCTTGTGGTGCCTCAGTGTGCTTACCTGTAAAATGGGGAGATGTGCTAGCTGCAAAGTGCATGGAGCAATTGGCTGGAAGGTGCCCAGGATTGTGCACACGTGCTGGGTAGCAGCAGGTTCACAGGTAGTGGAGCGTATGGACAGCTGGCAGGAGCGTGCAGCCATGCATCTGTCATGCATGTGTGGCATTTGGCAGCGATGTTCCCAGCAGACAGAGCGCAGCTGTGCCTCTGTGCCGGGCAAGGCGCTGCACCCTACCTGCAGCCCTGCTGCCATGCATGGGGATGGGCCGTTAACTCTGGATGTGACTTTTATCTCCTCCCATTTTATCTGTTGGTGCTCTCGTGCATTCGGGTGTTTTACGAGCTCCAATGTTGTTGTTTTGCGAGGCGCCCAGAACGCCATAAAAAATCCAATTTATTATTATTATTTAGTGACTTTCAAGAGCCATCATGCAAGGAAACAGCTTCACTTTCATACGGATGCAAAGTGACTTTGTTGACCTGAGCAGCACCAGGAGCGCTCGGCTTGGCGCCAATAGAGCTCGCGCGGCAGGCCTGTCTCGTACTGGAAGGATGGGCCCACATTGCTGAGATATCCATCAAATTAGGCATCTTTGCTGTGAGCCTGGAATGTAACTGTCTAATGTGGTCCAAGTGGGGCCAGCCGAGGTGGCAATGGGCTAAGCTCTGGTGGAAGCATTAGCAGAGAACATAACTCCTAGCTTTCTGCACCCATCTCCAACCAGGCCAACATGTTGTTGCGCTCTCCAGGGCCTTATCTACCTGGTCCTGACATCGCTGCATCCTCTTGGAGTCATTAATGAGCTTTACCCCCTCCAGAGCCCTGTGTGAGAGATGGGCATCTCCTCCCAGGCTACCGAAAGGGGGTTGAAGCCCAGAGAAAGCAGAGCAGTTTGTGTGCAGGCTCACACAAGGAGCCCGTGGCAGCCCCAAAAGCTGAGCACAAGCCTGGTCCAGGCTCAGCGCCTCCACTCTGCCACAGAAGGGATATTTGCATAGCTCTCGCACCCAACAGCTGAGCGGACGTGAACCCCTGCTTGGCCAGGCACCAGGTCACATCCCCATGCGCTGCAATGAGATGCGTGCTTCTTGCATTCATTACCCAGCTGAACGAACCCAAGGGAGCTGTTTCCACCGCGTGCAAAAAACTGCCTCTGGAAACAGCAAATTGCTCAACTGCCATGCTTTTCTCTTCCCCTCTGGGCTTCAGCTCTGGGTTTTTTTCACACTTCATTTTATGATTATTACAAAAATAATTCTTAATGCCCAAATGTACGCAGAGTTAAATCTCCCTGGTGTGGAGAGAGGCCAAATTAAAGGTCTCCTGCTGTTCTACAGGCCATGGTTCCTAATAAATCAGCAGAAAGTGCCTGCCCTGCCCGCCCAGCAAGCCCTTGCTCTAGGACACGGGGGAGTTGTGGCATGGGGCCCAGCAGCCTTCGATTGACTCAGAATCCTTCATTACCAGGGGAGCTCTTTTTCCCACTGGTATTAGAAAATTGTCTCTAATCACCAATTTGTAGGCAAGGCCAGGTATTAATTACAGGTCTGGCTCAAAGGCATGTTTGGCAGATGCAATGCAACAGGCAAGAAAAAAAGGACTCGGCAAGCTGGTTTGCTGCCTGGAGCTCTCTCCAGTGCAACTCCGGGCCTTGAGCTGGGTTTTGGCAGGGTGGGGGCATAGCTTCTCCCCATGTGGGACTGCAGTGATTCAAGTCTGAGCTCCTTATTCTGGCCACATACCAGTGTAGTGGACTCTGCAGGGAGAGGTCAAGGCAGCAGGATACAGCTGCCCAAGTAGCCGGGTCGCCAGAATTAATCCTCCCACCACTTCTGAAGATGGCACCAGCAGCTGTCATAATCCCAGAGGATCAGAGCCCTGGCATCATACCTGTCCTGGTGGATCACACGTCCTGTCGCTCACCTGACTGCAACCCCAGTAATTCAGTACTGATTTGGAGGGGAGAAAGCAGTATCCCTCCTATCCACCTGGGCAATGCTTTCTGATCCAGTGCTGACCGGGCTGTAGAGGCTGTTGTCAAATAGAATCACATCTTAATGTGCTGATCTCATGTTTTGCAAGGTACCCGCATACATTCGCTGCTTCAGCATGCTCGTTCCAAAGTCCCATAGGGATTTCATCCCATTAAGGGTTGTTTTGGTTTTGTTTTTTATTCCAAATAGTGTATGCTTCTGAAAATGCTGACAGTCCCTTCCCTCTGTTGTAGTGTGTGTGTGTGTGTGTGTGTGTGTGTGTGTG
>NW_017729019.1:9961836-9970329 GCF_001723915.1 Gavialis gangeticus | reverse complement strand
TGTGTGTGTGTGTGTGTGTGTGTGTGCGCGCGTGCGCGTGCACATTCCTGGACTAAAGTGCAAATAAAAATTAAATTCTATAAGCATCACTGGCTCCTTGGCCAATTTTTTCTAAGGCAACCCCATTCTTCCACCCAGCCGCTGCACATTAACCCTGACTCATGCCAGTATTGACTCCTGTGTCCTTTGCCCTTAGTGGCCCTTTCACCCGTAGTAGGTTGTTGCCTACAAAAACACAGGCCTCCCTTAATCAATTAGTCTTTAAGGGGCATCCTGCCCTGCCTTCTGCCCTCAGTACCTAACTCACTGCTTTGTAACAGGACTTAGAGATACCTGGGGTATCAGAGGCTCGGTGTGAAGCCAAATTGTACTTGCCAAGTTAGAGAAAGAGAAATAAGGTGGAGCGGCATGGCTGCAATCCTTTGCACAGCTGCTCACTGCCCACGGTTACTCAGGCTTTTAAAAATAATGGCTGGAGCCTGTTCAGATCAGCACGGTATCAAGCAAGGGGGCTGTTGAAAGGAGCTTCCTCTTGCAACTCCTGGCCTGTGAACTCAGGGGAGGGGTGGGGGGCCGGTGGGTGTCACTGGCCATGATTTGGTTTGCTAGCGCTTTCGCATTATTGCAAATGGGTTCAGACACTGTCACCTCCCCCAGTGACCGTGCTTTTACCTTCATGTTCACAAGACCCTCCAACCACGTCTCAGCCCTGCCCTGGAGACGACAGCTCTAGCCTGAGAGGAGAGCTCACCTCTGCTACTATAGTGGGAGCTTTAATGCCAGGGATAGCTGTCACCCTAAAAAGTAGGACTGTGCCCTGTTCAGACAGCAGCCAGTTGTGTCTGGCCTTGCTAACCTGTTGGGCCAGGCTGAGCTTGGGCCTTTAAATCTCTAGATGTAACAGGCACAGTTTCAGCTATGATGCCTGTAAGGGTATTAAACCGGGATTAGTGGCTGTCCCGCTGACCAGGTCTAAAGGAGTCGGATTCCACGGTTTTCAGTGAATTTGCCCATTGGTGTTGTGTGTGCAAGGCTGGGCAAAGACCAGCCATGGGAGGGATCTCTTACTCACGGTGTTCATCTCCCCCTCCTCTTCCCTTCTTGCATTTCCAGATCTGCAGGGTCATGAACACAACCATGCTGACCTGCCTGGCTCCCTCCCTCACCCCCGAGTACCGCCCTGGCTTGGATGCCGTCGAGCGGCCAGACGAGTTTGGATTCATCTTTAACAACGTGCAGTCCCTGCTTATCTATAACGACACTAAGTTCATTTACTACCCAAACCCCACTTTTGAGCTGCTGAGCCCCACAGGGGTGCTGGACCAGAAGCCAGGGTCTCCCATCATCCTGAAGGTAAGGACACCTGCGACATCCATTTCAGCCCTTTGTGCAGCCCAGCTGGTCTCCCTGTGAGCCCTAGTCCTAGGAAGGAGTGAAATCTAAGACCCTTGACTGCTGTAATTAAGCACTATGTCCAGAAAGCTTTTAGGTGTAGATGAGAGCTGAAGTGCAACAGGCAGAGGTACTGTAGGGCTCGGAGAGCCTTATGCCCTTCTCTCGCCCTCTTTGAGATCTAGGAAGCTCGGTGTGATGTCCGTGATACAGGAATATTATGCCCACTGGCTAGAGAAGGCAGTGGAAGATGGAAAGGGGCAACATATAGGCCTCTATTTCCAACTACGTGCACGCTTCAACTAGGAATTAAAGGGTAGATGAGTTCTGGCCAACAAATATGTGATGTCTTCATGCAGCCATCTTTCCCTTTGTCTCCAGGGCAAAAATCTGTGCCCACCAGCTCCCGGCGGAGCAAAGCTGAACTACACCGTCCTAATTGGAGACACCCCTTGCGCCGTCACTGTGTCTGAGACACAGCTGCTGTGCGAGCCTCCGACCCTCACAGGCCAGCATAAAGTTATGGTAGGTCAGAAACCAGCCTGCATCTGTCTGTCTGTCTACCCTCTCTTCCTTCCTGTTTCCTCCAAGGCAGCATGTGAGTGCTGTTTTTGCCACCGTTGTCAAGCCTCAGACAGGATTTTAGCCCTTCACGGCTGTTTAATTGGAAGTGAAAAGCATAGCATGTCGTGGAAAGAAGGAAATTCCCATCCTGTCCCTAGAGACCCCCTCCTGCTGCCAGGGCAGGTTTCTAGAGAAGCCGGGAAGCTGGGGGATTTCTGCCAGCAGGGCCTCAGCACCGGCTGCCCCATTTCTGACAGTGCTAATACACGGGAAAATGGACCGTCACACGCAGTGCTCCCAGGTGCAAGCTCAGGAAGGGTTTCTGCCGCTGTATACAGCGCAGTGATGTTGGCTTGGGGGCACTTCAAGGGATTTTTGCATTTTCCTGAAGCATCAGGAGTTGGCTGCTTCTGAATGGTGGGTTTGATTGGATAACAGTGTGATCCAGGATGGCAATTCTTGTGCTTTCATTCGCTTCACTTGTAGGCAATGTTATTCCTCTCCAGTGTAGTCAGAGACGAAGTGGGCAGCTGCTAAAGTACCAGGGTAACGCTCAAATGAGGCCCTTAATTGTGATTTATGTTTCTTCAAGTTCAGCAACTAAAATATATTTGAATTATCACTACAGGATTTGTACTAAGCAGCCCCGAAGACAGCTGTTTACATCTGAGGTCTTCCATGTTCAAGAAAACCCTATCCTATCATTAGCCTCCAGCCTGCTTATTCCCCAGCTTTCATATATATTCTCTCTTCCCTTCCCCTTCCTTTCCTTCTCTTTTCCAACCCTTCTTTCTTAGTTTTCCTTTACTTCCTTTGTCCAAGAAATTGTCAGTGTGTCTCTAATGTCCATAGTTTACAAAAGGGAGTTGAAAGCCTGTGAAATGAAAGTCAAATGGAGCCATCAGATAATAAGAACAAAGCTTCAGATATTGAAGGACTGATGTATTTATCATGACTTGAAGCCATCTCTGTGTTTCAAATAGGCTGTGCCCTTTCTTTTCTTTTTTATTTTTGAACACAGACAGTGTTCAGATGGTCTTGGCTGTGATGGAGACAAACTGTGTGCCATGTCTTCTCCAGACATCTGTATAGTGTGGACTGATTGCCTTAACTTAACAGATAAAAGGGATTTGGGGAGCAGAAAAAATGTGTCAAGCATCTGAGCTGGAAGTCAGTGCTGCTTACTCAAAGGCCACTGCTTCCTCTTCCACCCTTTTTTCTCCTGGGGAGGAACTGGGAGGGTGGAAATCTCTCTATTCCCATCCACATCTTGGGCCAGGGACATGGAGCAGAGCCAGGCAGTCCAGGTCCAAACTGGGAATGTTGCAGGGCTGAGCAGAGGGTGCACAGGTGAGAGTAGATAGGACACCCCCCAACCAGGGAATCGGGGGTGGATGTCGGACCTAGTGAGAGTCCAAGAGTCCCAGAACGCCTCGACTACCCAAATCCATATTGGCTTTGCATGAGAGCAGTGGGGATGGTCTCAATGCTGAGCAGCTTGCACCTGGGCTGCCTATCCCTGAGCCAGCTGCTAAATGGGGCTTTCCCTGCCTGAGCCCTGTTTGTTTTCACAGAATGATAGAAAATGAGGGCTGGAAAGGACCTCAGGAGGTCACATCTAATCCAACCCCCTGCTCAAAGCAGGACCAGCCCCAACTACGTCATCCCAGCCAGGGCTTTGTCTAGCCGGCTCTTCAAAACCTCCACGGATGGAGACTCTGCCATCTCTCTGGGTAACCTGTTCCAGTGCTTCACCACCCTGCTAGTGAGAAGGTTTCTCCTAATATCTAACCTCGACTTCCCTTGCTGCAACTTGAGCCCCTTGCTCCTCGTTCTGTCATCTGCCACCGCTGAGAACGGTCCAGCTCCATCCTCTTTGCAACCCCACTTCAGAGAGCTGAAGGCTGCTATCAAATCCCCTCTCAGTCTTCTCTTCTGTGGACTAAAGGAGCCCAGTTCCCTCAGCCTTTTCTTGCAAGTCATGTGCCCCAGCCCCCCAAACCATTTTTGTTGCCCTCCACTAGACTCTCTCCAATTTTTACACATCCTTTCTGTAGTGGGGGGCCCAAAACTGGACACAGGACTCCAGATGTGGCCTCCCCAGTGCCACACAGAGTGAAATAATCACTTGGCATTTTGCTTGGCTAGGTGCACGTTGGTGGCATTGTCTTCTCGCCCGGCTCAGTGAGCGTGATCTCGGACAGCCTGCTGACCCTGCCGGCCATCGTCAGCATCGCGGCAGGAGGCAGCCTGCTCCTCATCATCGTCATCATCGTCCTCATCGCCTACAAGCGCAAGTCCCGGGAGAATGACCTCACCCTCAAGAGGCTCCAGATGCAGATGGACAACCTCGAATCACGTGTGGCCCTGGAGTGCAAGGAGGGTGAGTACCGCACGGGTGGGGGCCAGGGAAGAGGGGTGCGGACTTTACTGTGATTGCATTGTGTGTGGGGCACAACTCACCAGCACGGTTACAGGGAGGCTGAAGCTACAACCCCAGTGCCTCATGTGGACCTCTGGTCCTGAGAACATCACAGTGCACTGCATGGTGTCAGACCTGCACCCATCACCCAGGCAATGACAGAGACTGGCTGCCCGGTGCCGTGCCCATACAGAGCAATAGCTCTTGGCTTGCCTGTCTTTGTGGCAGGAATCTCCTACCATCGTTCTCAGGCATCCCCCTTGAAAGTGTACAGACCAAGCGTCAGGCTCTCAGGCCCAGCTGGCTTCTTTAAAACTAAAGCCAGGTTTCTGAGCATCTGCCCATGTGGCCTGGTCCCTGGGCTTCTCCATGCAGGGTCACAGAGAATAAAAACATCCTTTTGGAAAGCAGCCTTGGAAGGAATCCTGGGGCGATGTGCAGCGCCTCCCCAGATTACCGATCCTCCCACACCAGCCACGCGTCCCTTCAGACGAGCGCAGAAAGGATGAATGCAGGCCAGAGCTGCCTCCTGCAGGATTCCCAGACTGCCAATGAATCACACCACTGGCAGATGAATATGGCAGGGCAGACCATGAGGAATCCTTAATGTCATGTCCTAAAAATGTGGGGACATTTTCTCCTGTCAAAACCTCATGCTTTCCTGCTGCTCCCTTTCTCTCCCTCGGGTCGGCTCTGGAGACTACGTCCACTTTTATGTCCCCTATCCGTTGATGTGCAGGAGCATTTGGAAAGGCCCCTGCACTCGCAGCAGCATGCAGGCACGTTGTGTCATACGCAGGCCAGCTTGGCACAACGGGATTTCAGTGGGAAGTTCCTATCGGTGCAGCTACCCCAGTGCACGAGAGCCCCTTTGCAATGACAGCTCGGGCGTATTTGTTGGTACCGCTTGTCCAGTTGACACAGTGGCAAAACCTGTGAGTGAACCACAAAGCCTCACCTCCGCTCGGCCTGTCCCAGGGCTGGGGAAGCTGAACCGAGGGGGCCACGGGTGGAAATGCTTTGCTCGACCCCCTTAGAGCAGACAAAACTCCAGCCAAATATATAGGCACGGTCCTACCCACACATATGTGTGCCTCCCCACTTCACACCCACACGCACACACACTTATTCTCGCCCTCACAGACCTATGCACAGCCAGACAGATGCTACACACTGGGTGCATATACACATGCACATTCACTGCACTGTAACTTAAATTACTGCTCAGTAACCAAAAATGACTGTGCAGGACAGGTGCACATCTACACATACACACCCATACTGCACAGTACGCATGGCGACTTATGCCGACTTGGGTGGGAATTTGATACCTGCATGATGCAGGTTTCAAAATTACACCGAATTAGTTACTGTGTAATAACACACATGTAGACGCCTTAGTATGCGGTAACACTGTGTGTGAACTGACTTGGGACTAACTTTAGTCCCAAGTCAGACCACACACAGCATTAATGTGCTTTAACACCTGCATGTGTAGACACCGACCTATTTCTGCTTACTGTGCAGTAACTTACTGCGCACTAAATTTAATGCAATGTAAATGCACATGTGGATGTGCCCACAAAGACATACCCACTAAGGACTCTCATCAGGCTCCACTGATTTGATGCCATCTCCAGCATCTTGTCTCAGGTCTAGGCTTCCTGATCACCAGCCCCTGTTCATGCCACTTGGCTTTGAAATAGCTCAAACCAAAGCCTGTTTCCAACCCCAGAAAGGAGCAGATCCTCTGTGCTTTCAAGGCTGGTGTGCTCATCACCCGCCATGGGAGGAGAGCCGCTAACAAGTGTATCAGAGGCAGACGCAGCCTCGGCCTGCCTAATGTGCAGAGAATGGGATTAGCACTTGATCCTGCTTAAGTGACATGTCTAGATTTCATCATGAGTCTGCTCCAGCCCCAGGCTGCCTGGGTCAGTACTCACAGTCCTCTAGCAGCCTTCCCTGAGGGGCTTTCAAAAACCCAAAATAAAAAGTATATGGGGATTCAGCCCCTGGGGAAATGGCATGAGCTCCATGAGGAGGGAGAGGGGACCAGGAGTGGGTCATCCTGAGCCCTCCCCAGTCCCTTAGAGAGGAGGGAAAAAGACCCTCATGGAGCTTTGCAGAAGCCTGTCCTAAATGCAGTGTCACTGGCAGGAGGATCGAGCACAGACTCAGCCCAGGGCAGAGCAGGGGAGAGGCTCGGGTCCCAAAGAGATGTGCCCTGGCTCTCATTCAGAGAGAGGGCATGGGTGAAGGCATGAAGGCAGAAGGTGGGCATGTGTGGAGATGTCAGGCATGCTATGCATTTGCAGGTGGAGGGGAGGGATAGGGGTCTCTGCCTGTGGGACGGCTATAGATGAACACAAACCTATGCAGGGACCTGTTTGGAACATGCAGAGAGTGGCGCGCCTGCATGAAGGCCATGCACGGTCAGACATGCAGATGCAAGCTGCTTTGCACAGATGCATGAGCACCGAGGATGGTGACTGCATGAAAGGCTGCATGCAGGTAGGAGTGGGTTGCACGTGTAGGTGCAGCGCCTGGTGTCTCCTGTGCAGCACGTGGCAGCAAAGAGACGGAAGAGCTCAACTGAACATCTCCAAATAACAATCTGTGTTTGGGATCAAAATGTTTTTCCTCTGGCTTCATAACCACAGATCAAAACAAACCTTCCCAGCAAGTCCCATGGAACAGCAGCATTGAAAAAGAACAGATCTCGGCACAGAAATCCGATAGATGTTTGAACTAGTAAGAATCGTCCCTTGCACACGTCAGTGGGCAGCAGTCTTATCCCTGGCAATGAGACAAGCTGGGCTTGGCTCCCGGCAAGGGTTCAAAGCCGGATCCCGCGCACTGGTGCCTGTAGCTGGGACTGAGACAAAGAGCATTCGAAGGATGGTTGCTGTTTCCTTCAGACTTGTTTGATCTTCTGAAGGAAGCTCAGAGGATGAAACGTGTAGTAGCACATTTCAGAGGATGATAATGCCTATTGATGTCTCAGATGTTTTGCACAGGACAGGTCCAGCTGGTCCAAATATGATATCTTTGAATGCAGAAGACAGGGGGTGAGGAGCGTGCAGGATGGACAGCCAGCTCCAGAGCAGAGAGAGGCTCACTTGAGACAAAGGGATGATAGATCAGACCACTAGTCCATCACGTTTAATAGTGCATCTGGCATATTATGCTTCAGGAAAGCATACCCCACACACAGATATGTATAATGTCTCTGTGCTGTGCCATAAACACTAAGATAAATCCTTTCCCAGCCTGCAGCAGACAGTTGATGCCCCGAAACTTGAGATTAAGTTACCGGCATTACCTGTGGAGAGGGAAAGAGAGCGAATATGGCAGGGACATCAGTTTAAAAATAGGATCTTTGTTTCTGTGTGGAGCCTTTACAGGTATTTTAGGAGCTGATACACAAGGTGTGAACCGCATACCAATTAACAGGCCTCTTTTGTTCTCAGCATCTGTGCGTTGTGCTGTGCTTGTGTTCACTTGCTCTCGGGTGCGGTGGAGTGGGCACTTCAAAGCGAGGGTAGACCTGAGCAACATGTCGGGGTCCACAGTAAACCAGTGTCCCAAGCTGAACCATGGCTGTCCCCGCTAGGGAGGCTGTTCCCAAAGACCCATCTTCAGGTCCCTCTTCTCACCTGTGACTGCATTGCCATCTCACAGCCTAATCCTCCCCTTCCTCTTTCTCTCCCAGCTTTTGCAGAACTGCAGACAGACATCAACGAGCTAACCAGTGACCTCGATCGCTCAGGGATCCCGTACCTCGATTATCGGACATATGCTATGAGAGTCCTTTTCCCCGGCATCGAGGACCACCCTGTCTTGCGGGAGCTGGAGGTAATGAAACACCTGTGCACCCGTGCTCTTTCCCCCAGCATTGCTCTTTGTCTTTAGATTGCTTGGGATGGTCTTCTGGTTTCCTCTGGGAGCCTAAATTGAAAGTCACACCTTCCTGCCTCCCACCTTGAATCTTATTAGATGCACTGAGATAAGCGCAGCGGCATCTTTTCGGGGGTGATCTTTTGGGCCACACTCGAACTGACGCCGGAAGCATTTTCGCAGGACACCGAGCCTTCCAGCAAACCTAGTTCAAAGCA
>NW_017729019.1:9949518-9956836 GCF_001723915.1 Gavialis gangeticus | reverse complement strand
TTCTGGTTTCCTCTGGGAGCCTAAATTGAAAGTCACACCTTCCTGCCTCCCACCTTGAATCTTATTAGATGCACTGAGATAAGCGCAGCGGGCATGTTCTGAGAAACGGCCCCAAAGTGTCTCCCTGAACCAAGCTGCCCGTGTCCCTGCAGCCTCTTCTGTGCCTGACCCAGGTGTATTTTATTTTGGACTTTTTTACTAAAGTGCCAAGATTGAGCTTGCAAAACCGGCAGCAAAGTGGCTGCTTTAGCCCTCTAGGTCTTTATATACAATTCCCTTTAGTCCTTCTGTGGCGGAGAGAAAACCAATGAATATCAGCATGTGCTGTATTTCTGACATTTCGCTACAGCTTCCCAAGGGGTGAGTGTTTCACCCTGGAACAGCCCAACACTGGGTTTGCTCTAGGTGGGCCATTTTCTTTATTCCACTGTGTTTTAAACAATTCATCCCGTTGTTAATGTCCCGGTGTCAGTGCAGCTATCAGCCATCGCTGCCTTGTGCTGTGGTCCCATCAGCCTCCTTCCAACCGAGCTGGCTTGGGCTGGTCCGTGCTTGGATGGGAAATTACTGCCTGGTGCCGCAGGAAGCGTATCACTGATTTCATGGGATTACCAGTCCCCCAGCAGGGTAGAAGTCCTGGGAGGAGCTGGGCTGGCTTCTCCACTATGGCATATTGGCATCGCTCCAGGGAAGCCAATGGATCTATGCTGGGTTACACCAGCTGAGGGTCTGATAGCATCTCTAGGCTGAGATGTGAGAGGCCGTGCTCGCTTCAGGTCATTACCATCCTGTTATGCTTCATATGAGCAAGCATGAACCCAGAGTCTCATATGGTTAAGTATATTCTCTCTCTATAAATCCCTCCTGCAGCTCCAGGCAGCCATGCTGCTTAGCAAACAGCGCCTGTGCTTCACGGCACAATAGCAGCACTTCACCCCAGAAGTGGCTGCAACTTGCCAGCCGATGAAGGCAACCCTTCGGGGGCACGGAGGGCAAGAGAGAAATGTAAGAGGTGACGGTTCCATTGACCAAAGTTTTGATTAGACTCAACAAATTCAATTAAAGCCTCTTTCCGCAGCCGGAGAAAGCTGCACAGCTGGCCGCAGCTCAGCTGGGGCTGCCTCCGAACCGTCTCCCTCTCCGTTTCCCATTCCTGGAGCCCTGAACTTTCCAGTCCCGCACATTATGTTCATTATTTATATTGCCAAATAAGCTGATGCTGTAACAAACAAATATGAATGCCTTTTATTTGTTTTACTCATGAAAAACAGAAGCGCAGGAGTGATAAATGTGTTGCCAATTACACAGTTGCTTAATTATGTAACGTTAGTTAAAAAAAAACAAAAACAAAACAAAAAAAAAACCCCCCGATACATAAGTCTCCAAGATGGTTAGTGAAGAATTGCTTGATGCAGTTCATCATTTTGACTCATAATAAATTACTTTAAACTGGGGCTGGCTGAAAGCCTCAATTAATTTTTTACAGTGGCCCCATAATAAAGCAATAGTCTAAATTAGTCGTTAATTTACTTATGGGAGTGTCACTTTTTATGCAGAAGAAGCAAAAAATATGTGTCATTTCTGGGCCTCGAGGCTGGAAGCAGAGGCAGCATTGCATGCAAGGAGCCCAATTCAGAGCAGCAGCAAAGACCCAGAGGGTCAGAGCAAAGGGCTCTCTGTCTTCCAGCCCATCACCAAGGGTGTTGTCCCCTCCTCGCAGGTGCAAGGCAACGGGCAACAGAGCGTGGAGAAGGCCCTGAAGCTCTTTGCCCAGCTGATCAACAACAAGGTGTTCCTGCTCACCTTCATCCGCACCCTGGAGCTGCAGCGCAGCTTCTCCATGCGCGACCGGGGCAACGTGGCCTCCCTCATCATGACCGGCCTGCAGGGCAAGCTGGAGTATGCCACCGACGTGCTGAAGCAGCTGCTCTCGGACCTGATTGAGAAGAACCTGGAAAACAAAAACCACCCCAAGCTGCTTCTGCGCAGGTAAGAGGAGAGGTGCTCACTGGTCCAGTCGACTCATCTCCACCAGTCTGGGGACACACCTGGGCTGGGAGCAGCCCACATGCACCTGCCGAGTCCTAAGCAACAGCTGCACGTGGCAGGACGCGGGAGCAGAGAGAGAGGAATCCCCCACCCAGTCGGCCCCTCCACGGGCCAAAATCACCAGGCAAGATTCCCAGCCGTTGTGCTTTCACTAATTGTTTTTTGTGCCTGTTTGGCTTCTTGAGTACCAAGGGGATCACTCCAGGCTCACTCCTCCCACCTGAACTGCAATGGGGCAGGGGGGGACTCTGAAGAGCTGCTCTGGCTTGAATGACCCAGGTGACGATGACAGAGGGCACGGCAGAGGTGCTGACAGCTTGACAGCTGAAACGTGTGGCTCGGTACTGGGGGGCTAGCCCCTGTCTTCAGGGTCATGAGTAGGTGTTACTCCATATTTCCAGAGGGCGGGGTGGGGTGGATTAGTCCTGGCAGGCTTCATGGCAGCTCCTCCCCTCCCTTCCAACCTGGCCACCTTGAAGACAGCGGAGTTGTCATTCATTCGTTTTCCCCTTTGTCGGGTGGAGGCCGTGCTCACAGCTGGCTTCCTTTTGTGGGTGGACATCCAGCTTACCTGGTCCCTGCACAGCTCTCAGCACAAAGGGGGGCAACTGGGAAACAAAAAAAATGGGTCCATTGTGAACATCCTGAAAGGAGGGAGCAATGCATGGGGCAAAGTGGGAGCTCATGAGTGAAAGGAGGAGAACCAGAGCTAATAGTTTTCCTGGATCCAATTTAAGACCGTGTGCAGCCGCCTGTGAAGTCGTGCAGTAGAGTTAACCCCACGTTACTGGAGACAGGGCAGGAAAATGGATGGGCCCTTCCAGCAGCATTTTTCTTCCTGCCCCAGCCTATGTAGCATGACGGGTACTTCCCAGCACCTGGTGTGACAAATGGGGCCTCCCAGTGTCCACGACCTGCAGTGGGATGAGCCAGCAGTGGCTGCGTGCACGCTCTTCGCAGGATGCCAGCACCATCAGCTTCCCTGCTGCAAGGTGACCCGGGAGGTTAGGCAGGCATCCACGTGTCAGACTTCCTGTCTTCCTACTTCACTGCCCCCCAGTTGGGCAGGCAAGGCTAGCGGGTGCTAAACAGGAGAATGGGGCCAGGGACGTGTAAGAAGGAAAGGAATTTCAAAATGGGGACAATTCAAGGAGCAGTGGCCCAAAGTTGTAGCAAGGCAGGTTGAGGTTGGATATTAGGATAAACTTCCTCTCTCGGATGGTAGTAAAACACTGGAACAGGCTCCCCAGAGAGGTGGTGGAGTCCCCATCCTTGGAGGTGTTTAAGACCCGGATAGACAAAATCTTGGCTTGGATGAGATAGCTGGTACTGGTTCTGTTTGAAGCAGGGGATTGGATTAGATGTGACCTCCTGAGGTCCCTTCAGACCCTCATTTTCTGCGATTCTAGGTCCCAGATCCCACAGCCCAGTTGCCTTTAAATGTGAAAGGTGCGCAAGTCATTCAAATGCAGTGTGTGTGCAACTCCGCCATCGGTCACAACCGTGCTCCTCTTCACGGTTCAGCGTCACAGCAGGCAGGGAAAGCACAACCACTGGGAGGTCCCTGCCCTGGCACTCGCCTTTTGGCTGATTGCTCACATGGAGTAGAAACCTTTTGATCCAGACCGGCTGGGGAGGTGGGAACACACTCCAATAAACCCCAGCAGGAGGGTATGATCCGACTGAAACCAGGTGCTCACTAGGGGATGGCACTTCAAACTGAAGAAGCGATGTGAGCTAATGAACTCTGGACGGCAAATGCTGTGCCCAAGTCATACTGGCTGCATGTGGATGCCAGTACTGATGACCCCGTGGTGTCTGTCTGACTGAACTTTTTATTCCAGCTTCCACAGTGATTTTGCACATTGTACCACAGCACCCTAATGATGGCTCTGAGTGGCACCCCCTGCATGAGAGGCTGAGTTGCTATTAGAAAAATACTTTGGATGTTGTGCCTACTAGACATCTCGTTGCATGGTTGCATTTCATTAACATTTCAGAAGCAAGGTGTAGGAAAGAGCTGTGGTAGGGACTCCAACAGACAAGGTCTCTTCTTAATTGCAATAGTTACTGTTTTATGGCAGGGGTTTTCCAAGGAGCTTGTGCCAGTCATCATGAAAAACAAACTTTGGAGTGTATGATTTCCTTTAATTTTAAAGGTAGAAAGGGATTCAGTGGGTAACAGGTCCCAGAACTGTAAGTGCCTTTCTCTCCTGAGTCTATACATCGTCTCGCTGGACTGCAAGCTCTGAAGGGCAGGGATCTGTCTGTAAATACCCAGCCTACTTTTGCATGCTGTGTATCAGCGCACAGATATGGTAGTGCCGAGCCAGACATTAAAAACCTCCGTGGACAAATATAACTCGCAGATCCAGAGGTGTAGCAGCCCTTCTCTGCTCACAACAGCTCTGGACCACCTCAAAGGCTTGCCCCTCTGTGGCCATCTATCACGAGAAGGACTTCCATGAGAACTGCCATTTACCTGATCAGTCAATAGGTCCATTTAGCCCAATACCTGGGGCCCCCGTGGTTTTGCAGGCCTCTGGGCTGCGCCCCAATGCCTTGCTGCGATGGAGGTCACTGCCCCGCTGCCAGCCAGCCCACGCTCCAAGCCATCGCCAGCTGCAGCCAGAAGCCACGGGGAAAATTTCATGGCTCGAGGAAGTTTGCAGGGATTCCTCCAGTCATAATGAATGTACTTGACAGGAAATTGCTCTAAATCTGGCCGTGTTTGCGGAGGCAATAACTCATCTCAGAAATGGAAGCCGTGTTAATTTCCCCCGTGGTTTGACGACTCGCTGTGAAGGCGTCTTCTGCCTGAGCCATCAATAATGACTTTTCACTATGCTCTAAAAATACAGGGCTCGTGATCTCAGCGCTCTCCCGTCCCGGCTCCCCCCTCGCTCCTCTCCACCCCTGCCACCGCCAGAGTCGGCTCCTAGTACGGCGCACCACATCAGAGCCAGCCTAGCGCGGTCACGGGCTGATTCCCAGAGAAGCAGGAGCCAGGCCGAGAGATGGGCCAAACCCACAAGGAGCATGTGTGGCCAGCCATAGATCTCGTTCAGCCCCTTCCCTGCTTGGAGCCACACGATGTGGTTGTTCCTTTGTTTCTCAGCAGATGATGCTGGACCCAGCCCTGACATGGAAAAGGTTCAGATTTAGGGTCTGGGCACCATCAGGGAGAGGAGCCGAGCCAAAAAGGAATGATCTGCTCCCTCAGATAATGCATCCAGCCCTTCATGTAGCTCTCCAGCTGCAAGAGGCTGAGCGCTGAATGTCCTCTGCCTGCCCGGGCTAAATTTTGACATGCATATTAGTCCAATGGAGCACCACCCTGAGCCCTATTTGAATAAGGGATGGGTTCAATATCTTATTTCCAATCCTTTGAGTCACTGCAGCCTGGCCCTGACCTCCCCAGAGCTGGGCCTCTACTGTCCTCTGTGCACACTGGTGCCAGCCAGATTTTCCAGTGAAATATGTGAGTAGACATGATGATGGGAGACCCAATGCCTGTCTGCTTTAGCTGCCATGCACCTTGGGTGCTAGAAAAAGCCCACGGGGAGAGTAAGAAGCCCCTTGCCTTCCATGTTTCTGAACTGGGCTGCTTGGCCCCACTGGCTCCAGCCATCTGGTCACGTAAAGGGGCACATACCATGTCTCCTCTCTTTGCGCTGCCATGCAAACATGCAGTTAGTGTTTTCCTACTAAAGAGCAGGCGCATGAGGACACTTTCACTCTCCTCTGTGTCACTCCAGCCTCAGGGGTGAGGGGGAGGAGGAGGGATTTATGCTCCCTGTATTTATGGATGGTGGTAGGAGTGTGCACACACACGCACACACATGCTTGTACATACATGCTCACAAGTGCTTGCGTGAAAGATCATTGCTGACCCGAGGGAAAGCAAGGAGCAGTAAATTCCCAGGTAATCTCCCTGCTACCCTGGAGCCAATTTCTAGCCTAGCTGTAATTACATGGTCTGTTATTCCAAATACGATTTGCAGGGCTGGGGCTGAGCTGCCCCCATGCCCAGCCCTGCTCCTGCTGCACGAGGGAGCCTGTCCTACACGGAGAGACTCTGGCCCCACTTGCCGCTGGTGCTGGGGCTCAGGGCAGCTGGTAACACTGCAGCATGCGCCGAGGAGTGGGGAGAGGTCTCCCGGGCAGCAGCAGCACCTGAGTAGCAGGAGCCCAACAGTGGGGCGGAAGGAGGTGGCTGTTGACGGTGTTTAATCAGAAATGATTAGCTGTGGATTAGCTCTGTGAATTATCCTCCCAAATCTGGTGCATGACACAAGGAGACCAAATGAACCCAAAGAGTCTTCGTTATTAGCCATTCAAATTTGCTTTTAATTTGATCATCCTCACCCCCTGGCATTACCAGAGTCTTTGCAAATGCAAATCGTTGCACAGCAGCTTAAGGCCACGGGTGAAAGGGGATATCTGGCAAGTCCAGACTTCAAGCACAGAACACATACGTGGAGCTGCAAGTTTGCAACCAATTGAAGAGACCGTTGAAACAGAGACTTCATCCTGCCAGACATGCATGGACAGGAAGGGTCCAGCTCTCCTTTGAGCTATGTTGATGCTGGCCAGGAGTAGCCCAAGGGATGTCAGTGGAGGGTGGCTACTGGTTCCTCAGTTCAACCTTTGAATTTTTTAAGTCTCCTGCTGCTGGGGCAGTGTCACCGAGATGAGCAATGCCAAGACCACCAGCATGGACCTATGACCACCATTTTCACCCCCACGTCATCAAAAGATGTTCTGGGCAGGGCAAGACGAGACAGGTGAGGAAAGCCTGGAGCCTTGAAGCCAGTGCATAGCACAGAGCTGCACCAGAGTGAAGATTTCTGAAGATCCTCTGGCTCTGCTGGGTCTGCATCCTCCCCAGTCTGGTACTCCGCAACCCCATGCTCCAGAGCCAGCTGGTCCCCTGAGGCCTCTCTGGAGAGGAAACATGAAACTTTTCCAGCTTCTTGTGCCAGGCTGCTAGAGCCAACTTGTCTTTGCTGCATGAAGATCCAGGCATTTCAGCTGGAAACCTTACAAACAAGGCCTTTTCCAGCCCCGTGGATCTGTGCGCTCCTTGGTATGAGTTAGTATGCAAAATATGTAGGGGGATGGTTAGGAAGGCCAAGGCAGAGATGGAACAGGGGCTGGCTTCCCGGATTAAGGACAACAAGAAGTCCTTTTTTAAATACATAGGGAGAAGAAAGAAGGCCCCAGGAAATGTGGGGCCCTTGCAGGACAAGACGGGGAATCTGGTTGT
>NW_017729019.1:9947933-9948806 GCF_001723915.1 Gavialis gangeticus | reverse complement strand
GCTACTTCACGGTCAGGGCGGCTAGGGTCTGGAACCAGCTTCCAAGTGAGGTGGTGCAGGCTCCCACCCTGGGGGTTTTTAAGAGGAGGTTGGATGACCACCTTACTGGGGTCATTTGACCCCAGTGCTCTTCCTGCCATGGCAGGGGGTCAGACTAGATGATCTGCTCAGGTCCCTTCCGACCCTAGAAACTATGAAACTATTCCAAGCTGGAACATTTTGTTCCGAGTTAATAATGAACAAGCAGCCACAAAGTGAGAGATTATTTTATTTTATTTTATTTTCTGAGCTCTCTGGTGGCAGCAAGTGCTAACTGGTGTTCAATGCTTTCTCTCTCTCTTCCTCTCATTCTCCCTTTCTCCTTTCCATCCCCTCTTGGGAGACAGGAGGAAAGCTGACATTAAATCAAATGACTGTGCTTGTTGCTGCCATAAGGAGCGTGCAGTGGTTCAGAGACCCAGACAAAGCAAGGGAAAATTAATAAAATCCATATTGATTTTTGGGCTCTCCCAGCTCTCTCTCTGTTTAGTTTTGTTTTATTCCCAGTGCCCTGGCAAGTCAGAAGAGCAGCCAGGGGCTTGGGTTTCTGGCGTCAGGCTCTTTCGGAAAGTTGTCTCCGGAGTGTACTTTGCCCTCGTTATGTGGTCAATATGAAAAGGGTTTTCTCCAAGTCTGGGGATTGTCCTTGCCTCTTTAATCTTCAGGAGCTTATTTTATTTTTTGAGAGACAGATCTATAACAGCATCTCAGACACCACAACCGCAGAGCAAAAACGATACCTGCTGAGGAGCCGGTGCAGCACGCTGAAGGAGCTGTTTTCTACAGCTCAGCGGCCCCTTCTTGTGTCACGGGGAGATCACTCCAGAGCGCGGC
>NW_017729019.1:9939527-9942933 GCF_001723915.1 Gavialis gangeticus | reverse complement strand
GCTCAGGGGCCCCTTCTTGTGTCACGGGGAGATCACTCCAGAGCGCGGCAGGTGGAGCTGGAGGGCTGGCTGGGCAAACCTCTAGTGCAGATCCCATTTCAGAGACTAGCCATGGTACAGGAGAGCAGGGCAAAGATGCACTCCTGGCCATTGCTCACAAGGAGCTATGCTGTCTGCAGCAGGATGATGAAGGATGGACACTGTCTCTTTACTTTGGCTAAGGAAGGACTTGGATTGCCACCTTTAACTGTTAATGCCATCTGCAGCAACAGCTTCACTGTGAATGTGCCAGTGGAGACAGCAGGATGCTAGGCTGTGCTGGGCACAATCAGTGGGAGATGCTCTTTGTCCCCATTGCCCCTCAACTTTTAGTATTTATAAGTGTAACATGTTAGCCAGAGGTGTTTGCCAGGGTTCAAGCATGGGTTTGCTTGCAGGGCTAACCCCTGGCAGGGGTAGACAGTAGAAAGAAACAGAGGCCTACACAACTGTATTTCAGGCAAGGCTAATATGTTAAGGTTGTTGCAGCACAACGAGGAGTAAGAAGAGCCGGTTGCACCATTTGTTCAAATACTAGTTAGCAAGCTCTTCACATTTGTTCTTGATTTCTTCCATTACGTTAATATTCACAAGGAGTCTAGACAACCAACTCTCAGACTCCTAGTGGCTCTCCATCTGTTGTGATGCATCACCTTAGCCACATGCTCTTACTGCTCTACCCTAATTGGGTGACTGAAATAGTACAAGCAGCAGAATAGTGAATGTGACAACTTCCAGTTTGTATTGCTAGACAGCTAATCAATACAGGCTTACGTTCTTCTGGGATTTGCTGACACTTTTGCAAATACTGGGCTGATGTCCAGGTGCTGAGAAATGGTGGATAACACAACTCTAGGTAGCCCAGCAAATTCAACTCACTATTGTTTTTTTCTTTTTTTTTTGCTTGCTGAAGCACTGGTGAATTTACAACTGTTATTTACCCTCGAACCTGCTTAGCTGTACATGCAACCCCTATAACATCACTGCTGCTGTAATATGTTATCCATTGTATTGCAACAGACTGTGTGGGCTTGCTACAATGCACAGTAAGTGTTCACACCTAGGCAGGACAGATGGAGTGAGGGCATGAGCACAAGTCCAGGCACAGGTGACTGCCAGCCAGCTATCCCCCCACCCTGAGCAGACCCTTTCCTAAGCAGCTTGATGACATGGTGCTTTAAACAATCAGAAGATGCCTGGAGTTGGGTTTGCCCCAGTGCTCCCAGCATGGCAGGCAGTAACAACAGGCTGAAAATGGTCTGTACCAAGGACTGGCCTCCCACTGCTAGGCCTGGCCAGCTATCCCAGTGCAGCATAGGCTGGGAAGCCAGGATTTGCTGGGTGGAGTATGAAACCCAGCCCGAGAGGCATGCCAGGATCAGGAGAGCCCTAGTGCAGAGAGAGCTGCACTATCAAGGAGCAGCCTGGCATGCAGCATGTGCTCAGCTAGCACAGCTGGTTGGTAACAAAGGAAAATGTGCTGGTCCACTGATCTACAGACACACAAGCAGCCACTGCTCTCGGGAGCCTGCCTGACAGCCATTGCTGAGCACCTCCAGAACTGGGTGGTGACCAGAGGGCTCCTCGCCCTGCCACCAGCGGTCAAGACACCATCCCACCATCCTAGGAAAAAGAGGGACAGTATCACTTTAAAGAGACACCAGCAATCCTGCAGAGGCAGCATTAAAAACTATCATTAGGAGCCATTGTATTTAAATTAGAGATAATCTCAGGCACAATGTGGGGAGAGAATGCTGGGTGGGGCCGGGGAGAAAGCTGCAATTTCCCAGCCATTGTCACTCTGCTGTCCCCGATTGCCAGCAACCATAGCAAATTCCAGTGATTTTCAGAGCCACAGGGTATAATTTGCACCACGTGCAAGGAGCTAAAGTGCCACCAGGCATCCCTGTCAGAGGGGCTTGTGATGGGCTGTCAGCTGGGCTTTGTTCCTCACTGTTCCTGAGCAATCTGCACATGAAGTGTGGGTGGGGGTCAATCCTAGGGGTGCTGAGGCCAGAGTCCCCAATCACACAACCTCAGCACTGTGGTGGACTCATGCTCCAAATCATCCTAGCACATGCAGAAGTTGGGCCTGAGAGCGGGTCATGCCACCAGACACCAAGGAAGGGGCAGAAATGCTGCTATTGTCATGGCTAAATAATGCAGTCCCATTACCTCTTTACTTCCTTTGTGGATGGGAGAGCAAGCTGTTCCTCTCCTGCCCATGGGTAGTTTCTCTTCCCAGCCCCCTGCACTAGTGCAATGATAGGGACCTGCCTGGGCTTGTATTTTTACATGCACAGGATAAAGTACCCTTCTTTCTCTTTCCAGGACAGAGTCCGTAGCTGAGAAGATGTTGACCAACTGGTTTGCCTTCCTTCTCCACAAGTTTTTAAAGGTAAGGGGTAGACAGAGCATCCTCCATCATTCATAGTCTTTGCTGCCTCCATGGACCCTGGTGGGGAGCTTGGCTTCTAAAACATCTGGCAAGATGCAAAAAAACAAAAAGGGTGACTCAGTTTCCCTGGCTGGAATAAGATAGCTGGGGCCGGTCCTGCTTTGAGCAGGGGTTGAACTAGACATGACCGGCTGAGGTCCCTTGCAACCCTCGTATTTTCTAGCCCTGCAACTAGGATCATAGTGGTTGAATCTGAACCACGTAGGTGTGGAGCTGTAGTTAAACCAGCCACATTTAAGCTGACAGCCACCATGCTTGCCCTTGGTCAGTCCTGAGCACTGGTAATACAGTGTGCACAAAAATACACACCTGATGCATGTTATCCTAGTCTCCACCCAGCTGGATGAAAGCAGTGAACACTCTTGTGGGCTCCTTATGTAGGGCACATAGGAGACTTTCTTCCCTCCAAAAGACTTGCTTGGAGTATGCTGGCCCCACCAGGACAGTGCTGCATAGCACTACGCTCTCTGCCACTCTGCTCAGCATAGCCCAGAATACCTCAAGTAACAGCGCTCCTACCACCTCCCCTGGGCCCTACTCACAGGCTAATGGACCTCCCTGCCTGGGAAGGTTTCCTGCTCTTCAGTCTCACTTCCCTTCACTTGGTTTCACCCCATTTCACCTCCCTGGACCCTCTGGAGCAGCCCAATCAGTCCGTCTCCCCCTGGGTGCTTGCAGCTGTTTGGTACTTACAGGCAATTATCACTTCCTCTTCCCACCCCAGTTACAATAAATATTTGGTTAAAGCCATGCTTGTTTTTGGAAGCTCTGTGAAACTAGCTGCTTGGAAATGACCGAGGAGACCCGGACTGTCAGATTCCTGCTTTCCAGCAGTGCAGAGGCAGGGAGCACTTACTAAGCCAAAGACAACAACCACTCCAAGCATGGGGGGGGGGGGGGGGGGGGGTT
>NW_017729019.1:9928356-9939183 GCF_001723915.1 Gavialis gangeticus | reverse complement strand
GGGGGGGGGGGGGGGGGGGCTGGTTCTGGCTGTTCTCTCCCAGGGGTGCCCAGGGCCCTGAGCCTGGCTCACATATACATTTGAGGGTTAAGGCAGCGGGATGAGGCTGGAAGTTGATTGTGCATGCGTGTTTGCGAAGTCCAGGCCCAGGGGAAAGACGCACCCTCACCTGCCTCCGGGGTTTGCCATGTGCTCTGTGCAATAGGAATGTGCTGGGGAGCCCCTCTTCATGTTGTACTGCGCCATCAAGCAGCAGATGGAGAAGGGCCCGATCGACGCCATCACGGGGGAGGCACGCTATTCCCTGAGCGAGGACAAGCTGATCCGGCAGCAGATAGAGTACAAGACGCTGGTGAGTTGCTTTTGGCAGGGCCCGGTTGAAGCTATATTCACATAAAGCTCCAGCTCCAAACATCCCACCAGGACTTGGGAAGGAGCTGGGCGGGAAGCAGCTGTCCCCTCCTGGGCGAGCTCTGCTACTCCATGTAAACACCCACTATTGCCTGGACTGCAGACAGGATGGCTAGAGGGCCCAGTGGTTAGGGCACTCACCTGTGATGTGCAAGACAAGGTCCAGGTCCCTGCTTCAGTGGGCTGCTGCCTCAGCAATGAGCCCCAAGTTGCCCCAGGGTCTCTCCCTCACCCTGGTTCTGAGCAGCCCCTAAAACCTCCCCAGTGCAAATTGCATTGAAACAGGCTGGTCCCCATGACATGCTTTAGTTAATGATTCCTCATTTTCCAGTAAAAAGACCATTTTGCTGGCAAGTTCCCATCCAGCTTGGGGAGCTTCACATGCACTGCCCTGGCACCCCGAGGCTGCTCCAGAGCAGTCTCAATCCTTCATCCTGCCCACAAGCAGGAAATACATGGCTTTATGACCCAAACTCAGCCCCTCCCACCCAGTCTCTTGTATTCAGGCCCCAACTCTTGAATGGGAGATGAGCTGTGGGATGCCAATTCTCATGGCACAGAGGGGTTAGTTTGTGTGCAAATACTGAACTGTGCACTATCTGCACATGGAAATCATGGCAGTCTCATCTGCTAAGGTTTCAAAAATGAGGCACCGTATGGGGGATCATAGATCTCTGTAACCCTTTTTAGCTGCATGCCTCTCTCTACATGCCTGGAACAAACTCCAAATTTAACGAGCTTCCCAAAGGCAACAGCAGTGATACACAGGTGGGCCCTCCACATAGGTGGGGGGCAAAGGCAGTCACTGCTCTGTGAGATGTCTGTCAAAAAAGACTTTTGAGAGCCATTCAGGCCATTCTCTTCTAGATCCTGAACTGTGTGAACCCCGATAATGAGAACAGCCCAGAGATCCCAGTGAAGGTGCTGAACTGTGACACCATCACTCAAGTCAAGGAGAAGATCCTGGATGCAGTGTACAAGAATGTCCCGTACTCCCAACGGCCGAGGGCTGTCGACATGGACCTAGGTAGAGGTCTCTGCCTTGTGGGAGTGGGGAGGAGGAGGAGATGGACAGCCAGGGCTATGCCAGTTCTTGGACAAGCTTTAAGGAGGCCGACAGCCCTGGCTGGATCCAGGAGGCAGGCTCTGCACAGCAACTCCCTGACACTTCCACACCACCTGCCCCATTGACTCATGCCAGAGCAAGCACTGAGACTCTTTCCCTGCATCAACCTTTGCACTTTGTAGTCCCAGTTAACCTGGGTCATTTGTGGCTCCCAAAAAAAAAAAAAGAGCTATTGTCCAGGGAGCAAGCAGCTCATCAGACCCCTCCAAGCCCTGCCAAGCAAGGCCCCTGCAGCCAGCCAGGTATGTGCACTAGCACTGCAGAGGGATCTCTGCCTTGGGTCAGATAGCCCCCTTACCTCCCCACCCCTCCACTCCCAAATCATAGTACATTTTCCAGCCCTAGGGGGCAAAAAAAACTTCTGCTCACAGCTCCAAGGATGTACTCTCCTTGGTGGAAGTGAGCGCAGAATTCAACCCTGCTTAGGCCAGAGGTACATCGCAGGTGAGCCTCCTCACAGGAGTCAAACAATCAGAAGTTAGAACCATCATAAGTATGTAGCACAGGGGAGCCCCTGCCCCAGAGTACCTGTACCCTTGGCTGAAATCAAGGCTCAGTTGGTCACACGATCAGGTGCCTGGTTCCCAATACACAGCCTGCTCCTTTGTGCACAGCAGCCATGGTGCTGTTTATTCCAGGCTTATGCGTTGAGCATCTCTGTTAATATATCTGTATCTCCTGAGGTTGGAAGCAGAGGGAAAGGGTTGCTGCCAGTGCCATGCCACCCCCCCCAACTGCTGTGTCACCCTATGTTTCCCACCCCTGCAGAGTGGCGCCAGGGACGGATAGCTCGGGTAGTCCTGCAGGACGAAGACATCACCACCAAAATAGAAGGAGACTGGAAGCGGCTGAACACGCTGGTGCATTATCAGGTAAGAAGAAACCCCCACCAGGTGCACATCTCCGAGAGCTTGCAAGGAGAAGGAAAGCAGAAAACTAATTCCTTGGTGTCTCATCTGACTAGACAGTCAGGGAGGTCACATCCCTACCATAAGCCAGGCTGGTTCAAGGTGCTAGTGCATTAGACAGGGAAGCAGCCCCAACATGGATCTTATAGAAACTAGCAGAATTGAAAGTGGACTAAATTAAAAATGCCAGCAGAGCTCATGAGATGGACATGGTATGCAGGGAGGGCTGTGCTGCTGCCAGTAAAGGGGAGAGGAGACCAAGAGGGGCTATCGTGCCCCAAATCCATGCGTGACAGTGCAAGCCTGTGGGTGAAACCTTACTATCATGTCACCTGTATGACAGCACCAACCCCCTACCCAGACAGAGATGCCACTGCCGTAGTTTCAGGGCATGTGTCTCATAGTGCCCAAGCCTCCTGCAGCCATCTCCCATCACAGGACTAATCCCACCTTATCCTGCTGAGCATGATCGTACCCTAGGGCAGTACAGCTGCAGGTGATAGCTGGGCAAGCAATTATCTGGCATTAGGATGATGATTTAAATTCCCCTTCTCTCTTAATCCCACATCTCTTCAACAGGTCTTTGGGGCAGGATTTTCAGGTTTTTTTTACATTTACATGACAAGATAGTAATATGTGCAGCAGCAGGCACCGATATGGGTACATCCAGTCCAGCCAGGAGTCTGTTTTTCATATTCCATCCTTAGTGGACAAGCCAAAAAGGATGCAAGAGGAAATCTGCACTTTTCAGTGGATGTTTTAACTGCCTTATGTTACAGAGTAGAGAAATATAGACCTGCTACAGGTTTCCACTGAGCATTAATGTACCTGTGGAATGGGTCTCATCCTCTGCTGCCTTCTATACAGCATTTAGAATAATTTGCTTGAAATCATATTACATTTCAGCACAGTCCTGTTGGTTTCATCCCTATTTAGCACTATAGGATGTCCACACCCAGCTTTCCCTCCAAGGAATAAATGAAGTACTGAATTTAAACACAAGAGCAATGCAGTGGCATGTGTAAGGTTAACTCAGAGGCAGCAAACCATGAAGAGCTGTCAGCCAGAGACTGGAAGGGCTGAGAAATTAGAAAAAAAAAAACCCACACACACCACTTCTTAAATGAAGAATAAGCAGCAAGGAAAGGCCTGTATGGAGTCCCAGCCACCTAGATGGGTTCAGCTATTGAACCCCACACCTGGGAGTTGATGAGCATAGCCAGTATCCTCTATGGGCCATGTTAACAAAAGAAGTATTAGCTGGACATCTTATCTGCCCGTTCCCCCCTTTCCATCTTTCATCTTGTTTTTTAAAAGGTGTTCCACACCACATGGGGGAAGCAAGGCAACCAGAATATTTAAAGTTATACTAAAAGTCAGCCAGCTTCTTGCGTGTCTCCAGGGCTCATGGAAGCATGGCAACAATGGGGTGAGACTGGAAAGGAATGCATGTTACATCTGATGCTAATTTGTACACTGGTGCTTTTTAGCTGACAAGTCATCCGAGCCAAACTTTAGCGAGCGAGAACGCTGGATGTGTCTGGAATTTTTAATACTTCGCTCCTAGTTAACTGCAGCACTGACAAAACTGTATCCAGCCTCAGCGGCCTGGGAATCGTTGCTTCTGCATGTACGAACCAGAAGCTGCCTTTGTATTCCATGCACTGGAATACTTAGATTTCACCTTAGTGAAATTAAACCAAAGTGGCAGCTAATAACAGCCTAAGAAAATAATATCACTACTGATAGCTTCTTCCATTGACTTAATAAATTGGATGAAGTGAGGCGGGGATGGAGGAGGAAATAGCAGGGGTGCGAAGTGTTGTACTCCGCCAAATAGAAATGTCTCATTCTAGCTGTGTGTAACAGGAGTCCTTATTATTGTTATTATTAACAACTTAAATTTACTTGGTGCCTTTCATCCTAGAGGATCACAAAGAATTTTAGAGCCCATTAAATGTTAACACTCAGTCTCCGTTTGTGGAGGTGGAGTGTGCCAGCTGCTTCGCACTGGCAACACTTATTTGATCTGCTTGCAGTTGAAGGGGCAGGAGGATTTTAGGCTAATTGCCCCACTTGGCCTTTGGTTCAGATACCACTGTGAGTGCTCATCTATTCAGCAGAGCTGAGCAGTACCAAGGTTTTCTGTCTTATCAAAGCCACCATGCATCATCTTTGTTATTTGTCCTAGGGGTCACGTTCAGGCTACAGTCGGGGACCAGGGCTCCACTATGCAAGCAGGAGATGCTTAGTCGCCCTGAGACACTATGGCCACATCTCCCCCAAGGTTACACTTGGTGTGAGCTTGCAAACTTCAGACGGCTTTAGGAAGGGTTTGGATGAGGAAGGGCTTAGGATATCCAGATCAGGATACTATCCCATGCAACTGGGAGACCAGCACGTAGATGGGCCAGAATGGGAGAAAGGCTGATGGCTTTGGCCAGAGAAATGGGGATGGGGGGGTACAATGAAAGGGTGCGATCCAAGACAGGGGCTGGACCCAGAGGCCTTGAAGGTCATACGGAGTTTGGACTTCAAGTGATGGGCAGCAAATGGCAAGTTTCAAAGAAATGAATGATGGGGACCAAGCAGGCAATGAAGAAAATTGTAGCAGCTCCACCCAGGACAGACTGGAGAGGAGAAAGTAGGGTGCTACGAAGAGGCAAGAAAGGAAGGGGAAGTGAGCAGGATGTTTTGGCTACAGGCATAGTATTGAAGGATCAGATTTTGTATAGAGCAGTTTTAGAGAGCCTGGATGCATGAGGGGAAAAGAGCAGATAGGGGATTTATCAGGAAAGAAGTAGCATGCCCAGCACCGCAGAGAAGTGGAAGTGGGGAGAGGATGGAGGAACTAAAGTGAAGAGCTCTTGTGGGAGGTGCGAGATGGAGATAGTCTGGCCTGGTCAGAGTGGGATAGGTTTTAGTGCTGTTGTTAGAGAATTGATAGAGCACTGAGGGAGAAAAGAAAGCTTAGAGAAGATACTGTCCTTCACAGCCTCTGCCCAGAGCAGCTCCCATGTGTGTACAATAGTGCAATAGTGCTCCCTGCTAGCAAATTACTGAGGATTTAGAGCCAGGGGACAGACAATGGGGAGTGAGGAGACATTTCTTTTATGCGATGCCTCTCTCCAAGCAACTCACTTGCCAGGTCCCAGATGGTGCGTTAACCTAAAGTTACTGTAGCTCTCCCGGTCCTATTCCCTGGCCACAGTGCACCATGGGGCTATTAGTTCAGAATTAAAATGCCAAGGTCTGTTCAGTGGAAATCTGCAGATTCTTAATTAATGAAGATAAGTTAAAAACTTCCAATGACTCTTAGATTTACAGGGAGGGTAAAATTAAACACTGCCACTAAAACCTGCTATAACAGTACCTCGTTAGCACTAATGTTCATTTATAGTTTGACTTGCCAGCATTTAATCCCTTTTTTTGGTGCAATAGAGGGACTGACAATTTAAGGCCCTGAAACATGGTTTTATGACTTGTTCCGCAGTAAATCAAACTTTTAAAGTTCATAAAAGTTGTTAAAATAAAAAATGGTTTAATAGGAATGTTTTATGGTCCATAACATTATTATAGCTGTTTTATTCCCTTTGCATTATTACTTTAATTGGATCGCAACAATTCTCAAGATCCTCTGTTTTTATTGGATAAAATATAGTCTTAAATCAAAATGAGCAAAAAAAGTCTTCAATATGTCTTTTCATTCATCAGCCTGCTCCTTTAGGGGCTTGGAGCCGAGCTAGTTGATTCCCCTGCTGAATCAAAGCAAGATAAAAAAAGGATCTCTTTCTCATGTGAAGAAAACAGACCAGGCCAGCAGAATTATTTTCAGCCTTGTCCTAATAAACAGTGCAACTTCAGGAGCTTCCTGCAAAATCTGCCTTCCAACAGTCAGTGCTTGCACTGTGCGCAGCTGTAAGAGGGCAATGTTCAAAGTCCTGGAGGTGGCATCCATACCCCACCTATTCAGGGCCTTAATCTCACTGATCCCCTTTCTCTGCCTCCTCAGGTGTCAGATCGCTCCGTCGTGGCCCTCGTTCCCAAGCAGACCTCCTCCTACAACATCCCTGCCTCTGCCAGCATATCCCGAACCTCCATTAGTAGATACGGTAAGAAGCAGAGTTGGGTGCTGGGAATTGATGGCTCAGACAGACCTGACTTTTCCACTACTAGAATCATCTTCAGATTAGAGCCTGGAGTCATTAATTAAACAACTTGATTAGGTTCCAGCTCACGGTTTCCCTCCTTTCAAGTGAGGAGAGAGCACATTTTCGATGGGGCAAACACAGTCACTGCCTTCCCTTACCGATAGCAGGTAAGAAGCAGTTCAGCTCTGTTGTAGAACCAGAGAACTGAAACAAGACAGCCTCTGCCCCAAAGCCAGGCATGTCTTATCACCCCCAACATGCACATGCAGGCAGAGGGGCTTCTGCTTTGTGAAGGCACATTGGCTCATGAGAATAAAAGCAGAGAAGTCCAAGGAAGCTGAAAAGGTAACAACAGCCACCACCACCCACACCCACCCTAAACAACATTATTTTAAAAGTTTCTTGTCCAGGGGCAACTGGACCCTGCAGGAGATTCAGTCTGGTTTACTAGACCTTACAAACAGACATTGGTAAGTGGAGCAGAGGATAAAACAGGAGGTGGGGCAGTGGAAACCTGCTTCCACAACTGGACAAGGTCCATGGCAATTTAAAGGGAGAGTCTTAGTTTTTGCAGTGCACCTTTGCAAGGCTAACAGCGAAAACCTTCCTGGCCTAGCATCTTCAGCCTATTGGTCATCACTAGGGGACACCCCGATGCCTCCATGCAAGAAGATACATTCACAAGTGGTGTGTAAGGAGCCAAATCAGAACCAGAGTGAAGGCATAAGAAGAAAAAGGCAGTTTGCTATTGGTTGCACAATCAGTCGAGGGGAAATTTCCATGAATACAAAGAAAATCAGAGCCATCCACACCTGGCCAACTCTTCTCACAGTCCTAGATGTAGGACTCTGCTTCTGTTCCAGAAAGCTTCCTTGGCAGGTTGCCAACACTGCAAAATATTATCTGGGTTGACCAAGAAAGGGAAAACATGTGGCCAACAGAGGGCAATTCAGCATTTTCAGAGCTGAAAGACTCGTGACTGCTTCTGTTCTGGGGCACTAACAGGGGGCGCTCTCAGGGCCAGTCTGCCATTGGCCTGCCCTCCTGTTTCTGAGCCAACCACCCACCTCCTCTTTATCACACCTTGCTGTTACATAACTATATTGTTAATAAGGCAGGAGGCTGCCCATTCTTGCCCTGATGCCAGGGGGCGCTATCTGTGGCTCCATTCCTCCCCTACACCGCAGCCCAAGTCTCACAGATGGCAGCCACAGTTCTTAACATCACTAACCCCACACTGGGCCCCAGTATCCTCCAGTCCAGACCCCAACTGGATCACTCCAATCAGGCAGCCTACTCCACCCTCATTCAGGGCAGCCTCACTCCTTGAACTCTTCCTCCTCTCAGGCAAGGTCCCCCCAGGACCTTTGGCCTCACCTCCAAGGGTAGTTGGAAACCCCAGGCCCTCAGCTCTGGGTGTCCCTCACAGTGGGCCCCTGGCCCATTCAGTCCCAGCCCTAGCATTGGACATTTGAGGGTGTTTCAAGTCAGCCTTCTGAGCTTCTAGCCCACTCCCTAACCTGGGTCCACTTTCTTGGCTCTACAACAGGGTAACCCACCTAGCTGTGGGAACTGGGGTTATGAAGGCACCCCAACCTACCTTCCACTGTGGTGGTCACTGGCCTGGTATTTCCTGGGGACTCCCACACCATTAGGAACCTCACCAGGCCACCCACTCCCAGCAGGGTGCAGTTTTAGGCCATGCCCAGGAGCCTCCAAACCATCCCCTTAAGTACCCACCCTTACTTCCCAGATGTTTCATTCAGCCTTGCAGCCAGGTGATGTTTCTGCCTAGCCCACCAGCTGGGCACTGCCCTGTTTATATAGGCGGCCAGAGTTCTAAAATGGCCGCCGCAATCAAGCACCTGCTGGCTGCTTGGCTCAGCCCTTAAAGTGGCAGGCACCCACAGTGCCCTGCCACAGCCACCCAGGTTTCAAAGCTCATTCTACAGTGGACATAGGTGCTTGTGCTTACGGGTTGGAGGCACCATGACACAAGACCTCAAAGATCTTGAGAAAGAAATGGTTTATTACAGCAAAAGTCTACATTCTCTGGAGAGAGAGGATTGCATCATCATAAGGCATTTTGGTGGTGGTTAAATGTACTGAACAGTCTGGCAGCTATTGATATAGGAGAAAGTCTGTAGTTCGCTAAGGTCGTAGATCCTGGCAGTGACTCTTTAAACTTGGGAATACTGGGATACAAGTTGCCAGGGGCCTAGCAGGACTGCAGGACCTTGTCCAGATAGCTTTGTTGGAAGACTAATTGCAAATACTGCCCTAAGCAGGACAGCAAGGAAATGTATTCTCAGGGGAGTGCACAAGCTCAGAAGAAGTGACTGTCTCCTTTCCTCCCATAATTTGCAAAAGGGCAAATGTTGCAGCTCATCCGCTGGAATGGCGGACGTGTTCTTGTGAGAATGGACACTGCAACAATGACAAGCTTTCCAGAGGGGAAACCCTCGGATCAGCAGTGTGTTTGACTGGAAACTCAGCTGGCAAACCCAGGCATCGAGGTGCGTGGCATCCTCTCACAACAGCTTGCTGTTCTCAGGGAGAAAGAAAACTGGTGACAAGAAGGGAGAGGAGGCAACCCCAAAAACAAGAGATGGGATAAAAATTGGTTGAAGTTGGTCATGTGAATGCATCCTATCAGAAAGACACTATCTCAATGCATAAAAGATTCAGACTACATCATTTATAACATGTCAACTTCTTTCTTTCTTTTCTTGTTCTGTCTGGATGGCCAGACTACCATTTAAGGCTCCTTTGGGATAACAGAGAGAGCTGAGACAGGGCAGTTTTGTTCAGGGGTTAGTGTAAGCACTGCTCTTGATTCAAAAAAGTTGTAAAACATTATTAAGCTTCCTTATGAAACCAGAGGCTTGGAGCAATATCTTCCACCTCAAAGGGGGACATACATGAGTCTTTCCAGAAAAAAAGGCAGCACGAAAGACCAGCAAAGCTAAAAGGGGAGGCAGCAAGAAAGCATCATGCAGGACTGGAAGCAAGACCTTGAGAAAAGCCTCAAATAAAGGATTTGGGGGAAGAGATTTAGCTGAAAGGAGGTTGAAGCTGCAAGCAAAGAACCCATCTCATGGTGAGTTCCAGGAAACAGGACTTTCCATGGTCACAGTCAATAAACAGGCTGACATCAAAGGAACACGTGGCTCCATGAACAATTTCTCCTCTTAGGTTGAAGAGATGACATCTGAGCTAACAGATTTCTGTAGCCTTGACACTCCACGCACTGATTCACTCGCCACGGCACAGGGCATCTTTTGCATAGCTGGGTGCAAGCCTGAATAGAAGAATATGCGGTCAGAAGTCACGGCTCTGGTAGGTGCTAGGCCCTCATTTCAGGTGCTGTATACCCCAAAATAATCATCTGCCTCCACAGAGCGCAGAGAGAAATCCCAAGCACCATGAATTTTAAGGTCTTTTGCTCTACAGCCCACTGACCCACAGACTGAGCACTGATGGATCCAAGCTTCTTGTTTCAAATGTTTATTCCATGGGCTATCAGCTAAGAGCTCTGAAGAGTATCCAAGTGTTGTGCAGCCGAACAGCCTCTTGGATCCACGCACCCTCACAAAGATCATCTGGCCACTAAAAGCACAAAATCCAGGCCAGAGTCCAGTTCTACTTGTTCTTCAGGCAAAGGGACAACCCAGCTGGGGGGACAAGACACCAGCGCCTAGCATCAACCACGCATTCATCAGCATCAGACAAAACAAGCATTTGCGAACTGCACCATCATGGCTGGAGTTAAGATAAATACTTCTAATTGTGCACACGACATGCAAATGAGCATTGCAGATTTACGTTCTCCGCTGTATATCAGCACAGAGCCGGGTTTAAAAATAGAATTGCTAGATTTTTCCCTAGCCGATCCCCCCCATCGCATCGGCTGGAGCGCTCCTGTTTATCTGAGCATTAATCACGGTGGGACTTGGGCGAGTTACTCTCCTGCTAGCTGACACCAACCCAGACACAGTGGGGCTCACTGAAACGTGGTGGGACACAACACACGACTGGGCAGTGAATATCAAGGGCTATCGGCTGTACAGCAGGGACAGGACAGGGAGGAAAGGCGGGGGGGTGGCGCTCTACATTAAGGAGGAATGCACATCCTCACCAGGTAGCACAGAGTCAGAGGGGGGCACACGGAAGTGCTCTGGGTTAAGATACAAGGCAGTTGCGGGGAAAGAGACTTAACGGTGGGGGTCGA
>NW_017729019.1:9922766-9923356 GCF_001723915.1 Gavialis gangeticus | reverse complement strand
GAGGGGCGTACACCCAATGGCAGGGAGGAGCCATCCCCAGAGAGGTCTACACTGCGGTTGCTCAGGGATGCAGAGAGGGTCAGGAAGGCCAAGGCAGAGATGGGACTGGGACTAGCTTCCCGGATCAAGGACAACAAGAAGTCCTTTTTTGAATACACAGGGGGCAAAAAGAAGGTACCGGGTAACGTGGGGCCCCTGCAAGACAAGCTAGGAAATCTGGTCGTCACACCAGACGACAAAGCTAACCGATTTAGCGACTTCTTTGCCTCCATTTTCCTGAGCAGGGACCATATCAGACCCCCCCACCGGGCACCCCTCAGGCCCCAGGGGAGGCGCACCCAGGCCAAGGGTCAGGGAGGATCTAGTCAGGGAGCGTCTGGACATGTTCAAATCAGCCGGTCCGGACGATCTCCACCCCCGAGCGCTGAGGGAACTGGCTGAGGTCGTTGCGGGACCCCTGGCACGGCTGTATGAGCACTCGTGGTGCTCTGGTGTGGTGCCAGAGGACTGGAAGAGGGCCAACATGGTTCCCATCTTCAAAAAGGGGAGGAAGGAGGACCTGGGAAACTATACGCCAGTTAGTCTTACCT
>NW_017729019.1:9904165-9922071 GCF_001723915.1 Gavialis gangeticus | reverse complement strand
CGTGGCAGGGGGTCGAACTTGGTGATCTGCTCAGGTCCCTGCCGACCCTACTGACTACAAAACGATGAGTTTTGTGATGGTTTGTGCATTTCTCTCTGCTGATTGATGGTCACTCTTGCTGGGAAGGGTGAGTGGAGAATGGGAAGGCCCAGCTGGCCCCTGCAAAACAAGTACTTGCAGGAGGGAAAGAACAGAGTGGCCCATGCACTCACTTGGGGGTCTCGCCAGGTTGTTCTCCCCCCTGTCAAAGGCAGAAAGAACCAAGGCAGCACATTTCCCAAGGGAACTAACCCACCTCGCATCAGTCACCGGTTCCTGATGTGATGAATAATGAAGCAGCTTTTACGTGCTCCAAAGAAATATCTACTTCTGCCTGCCAGGAGGGAGGTGGTGAAAGCGGGGGCTGTGGGGGCCGACAGGCTGGGAACACGGCAGGTATAAGCACAGCACTGCCCTGCTGCTTAACTCAATTACTGCTTAATTCCATCCTTTGTTAAACTTGACACCAGTCTCTAGAAGCAAATCACTGGCTTTAGAAATAACAGGGCTCCTGCCTCTATTTTGATTGCATCGGGCAGCTGCCCATGAGAGGCTCTGAGTATCAACGTTAGGGCCCCCGTCTTGCAGACGCTTCAAACAGGCTTCACTTCCAGCATGTAGCTAATGGCACCGACTTCGTCAGGGTTGCACATGCGAGGACGCACTATTGACGAGTTAGGAGGAGTCCCCCAATTCTGAGTAGGAAAGAAAAAAGGGCTGGTGGGAGCTCTGTGATCACAACAGACCTGGTTTATTGATCCTGTGGTTCTCCCACATGCTGTGCAGGTTGGAAGATCCTTCCTCCACCCATTCACCCACCCCTGCTGGGAGGCATTTCACTGTTTCCATTTCATTTTGACTTGCTGCACTCAAATGCATGGGCTGACTATGCGGGAGGGGCAGTACACAGCTTTTCTGGTTAAATAATGATTAGCTGTGAGCTGCCGTCAAGAGCTCGGGCTCTCCAAAGTGGTAGTTACATTGAGGAAAGCACCTTGAATGCAATGGCTGCTTATGGAGCATGTTTTAAAAGTGCACCAAAAGCAATGGGTGCACTCAAAGGGGCAGGCATCCTTGCAGTCATCACCTAGCCATAGTTCCCTACCCCAACAGGGGAGGGTTGAGGGAGCAGTGAATTTTGCATCCATTAAACTAAAGGTAGCAGCAGTATCACAGTGAGCCGGTGGAATGGCATCAGCAGGGTCTTTTCCACAGGGGTTAGTGGTCATTTCAAGGCCTGGTTCGCCCAGATGTACAGCCACATCTGCCCAGAGACACCCTTCTACCTGTCTCCTAAATAGCCAGGCCCCTACCTTGCTCCTTTCCGAGAGAAAGCTGAGCTGCAGTTAACACCTTCTTCCCTTCCTCTTTCATTTGCTTTTGGCCAATGCCGCCTTTTGGTGACATCTGCAGCACAATCCATTTCATTGCCCTGCAAGTAATTCAGCCTGGAGGCTCTCGGTGCAAAGGGCTCCACAGGGGAGAGACAAAGAGGTGACAGCTCACTAATTTTGCCTATCACTGGCTTCTCTTCCCATCTGCTCAGATTCCTCTTTCCGGTACACGGGCAGTCCCGACAGCCTCCGCTCTCGGGCACCCATGATCACCCCTGACCTGGAGAGTGGGGTGAAGGTCTGGCACTTGGTCAAAAACCACGACCACGGGGACCAGAAGGAAGGCGACCGAGGCAGCAAGATGGTGTCTGAGATCTACCTGACCAGGCTTCTAGCTACAAAGGTAAGCGCCACGCGCCTGGGAGCTGAATTGATCTGTGTGATGGGACGCACGGCATAGGCCCTGTCTAGAGCCCCAAAGCTTGCAAATGAAGCCCCTTCACCCTTTGGTAAGCAGGTAAAATGAACGTAGTGCAGCTGGACACAGGAGTGGGGCACCGGGAACCTGGTCCCTAGATTGCGGTACAGCAGGAGCTCCTCCGCGGTGCAGCTGGACCTTCCTTTTAAGGGCTTGACCTTGCTTATTCCTCCGGGCTGTAGAGCTGTACCACTGTTACAGGCTAAGTACAGCCTGGTGTCCGCTCCTGCCATGTTGCCTAGGCCGTGTGTCTCCCTCCCCTCACCCTCTTGGTGCTGATCCCGGCAGGGTACGCTGCAGAAGTTTGTGGACGACTTGTTCGAGACCTTGTTCAGCACCGTGCACCGGGGCAGCGCGCTCCCGCTGGCCATCAAGTACATGTTCGACTTCCTGGATGAGCAAGCGGATAAGCACAGCATCCACGACACGGACGTGAGGCACACCTGGAAAAGTAACTGGTAGGGACATGGGAGCAGGGACAGACCTCACCCCAGCCCGCTGTCTTTGACACACACCTGGCCCCTTCCCCTTGTCTGGGAGGCACAAGTCCTGCTGGTTTGCTTTTATGGTGGTGGGAGTGGGGACTAGTGATTCTCCCCACCGGGCCGTGGTGAGGTGCAATGGAAGGAGGGGATTCAAAGCTCCCCTGGTAGGATGCTGGATCAGCTGTCCCCAAGAAGACGTCCAGCCTTTTGCTGTCCCAGTCATGCAGCTTTAGACCCCCAGGCAATGCTACCGATGCATTTGAGCCACGCTTCTGAGTCGGGAGCTGCCGTACCCCTGCTCTTCCAGTCCCAGGATCCCTGAGGGCTACGCGCGCTCTTGCTTTAGCCTTGGAAAGCCTCACAGAGCTGTTGCAACTCCATCCGGGTCTGCACAGATGCCTCCTGCTGTCCAACTCACAGCTCTCTGTCTCCACATGACTGACAGAGCCAAGCAGAGCTTAAACACAGCCGAGAGTTAAGCCAAGCGCTCCTTCCCTGTCTGCTCCATGCACCGCACTAATCTCTTAAAATCAGGTCATTTTCTTGGGCATGAAGCATCCAGAAAACTGCTAATGGCTTCCAGTGGTTTTCCGAGGTTATTCTAGGGTAAGCGAAGATACAGCATGTGGGGTTTCATGGAAACCCTCCTCCCCCTTACTGTCCAGACAAGGGCTGGGCTTTCATAGCATCTTCCATGTCATTCCCCTGCAAGGAATGCAGCACAGGGGCTTTCAGTGCAAAAGGCTGCAGGGAGGAGCGGCAGACAGATGACAGCTCACTAACTTTGCCCGTCGCCGGCTTCTCCTCCCACCTGCTTTGATTCCTCATTCTGGTACACGAGCAGCCCCAATAATTTCCAGATGCCTCCAGCTCCTCAGTGCCGGGGCCCCATTTGTCTGCCAGCAGTAGGTGGAGGCTGCATAGCGCTAGGCGCTGTACATGGAGAGAGATACAATGCAGGCCCCAAGGGCTAACACCCAAATAGGCAAGACAAGCCTTGCTGACCACAGGTGGGGAAACACAGGTCAGTAACTTGAAGGGTCCAAGGCAGAGCAAGGAATTTAACTGATTCCCAGGCAGTGTCTTTAGCCATAAGCAGAGAGGCTGTTAGCTGTATTAGTCTGAAGACAGCCGGAAGGCCAGGTAGACACGCACCTCCATAGATGACCTATATAAGAGATGCACAGACAGCACCACAAAGCCAGCTTCTCCTCTGTATCAGGATTTGCGCTCTGGAGAAGGCAAGGGAGGTTTGCACCTTCGAGCCAGGCTGCCAAAAGGAACAGAAGTGGGGCTACCTGCCAGCCCTTCTGGGCATGGTAGCGTCACGGGGGAATGCCACTAATGCTCCAAGGTGGCAGCTCAGTTAGCAGCTGCTCCTTCCCAAATATTTCGGCAACTCCTGGAAGGTTTCTGCCAGGGCGAGAGGGGTGGGCGAGTGGAGCTCACTCCGAACCGGCGCAGCTGACACAAACTGTGGCTCGGATTCCACGTCCTCCAGACAACCGGTGTGATTATGGCTTTGCCTTCGCTGTGATTTTAGGATTAAAAGCTCTGTGGGTTAGAAATTTCCCTCGGAGTTGGAAAAAAAGCTCAACATATGGGAGCTCCAGCAAGATTTTGTATTCCTCCCTTCTCTCCCCGCACCCCCCTGTCCCCCTTCCCAATCCCTCAGGGCTTAAAAAGCCTCTAATCATCACATCTGCAAAAGCTGGATTCCCCACCAAGGCGATGGGAAGCTAAAAACAATTTGCAGAGAGCTTTAGAAGAAGGAGTTATTAGGATAAAAATGCTGGAAGCCCGAATGAAAGCAGCACGTTGTAAGCTATGAAAGGAAACCGTGCCGAACAACAAAGGTTTCCCACTGCAGCTGTCGAACCTGAAGGACTGGGGCTGGGACTGACGGCTCCTGCCACCCCCTTGGCTCTAGCACCCTTTGCCATTGCTCCACAGGACAGGGTGGGCAGGGGCCAGCCTGCAGGAAGCTGGGTCTGAGGCAGGTAGCCGAGCCAAGGTCTGTCCCAAAGGCACCGGGAAGTCAAGCCAAAGACAAACAGACCCCAGGCCCAGTTAGGGGTTTGGCAGTGAGGTTCGCCCAGTCCTACTCGCAGAGCCATTGCTTCTGCTTTGTGCATGCCAGGGTTGCAGAGCAAATGGGCACCTCACTTGCATGGGAAAGGGAAGCTGCCCTCCGGCCTCTCGGATCTGGGCTCGCTCTTTACTCCTGTGCTCTTCCTCAGCCTCCCGCTCCGGTTCTGGGTGAACGTCATCAAGAACCCCCAGTTTGTGTTCGACATCCACAAGGGCAGCATCACGGACGCCTGCCTCTCAGTCGTGGCCCAGACCTTCATGGACTCCTGCTCCACCTCTGAGCACCGCCTGGGCAAGGACTCCCCCTCCAACAAGCTGCTGTACGCCAAGGACATCCCCAGCTACAAGAGCTGGGTGGAGAGGTCAGCATCAGCGCGTGGCTGGGAGCCGCGGTGGCAGCAGTGCCTCGCTGTGCCCGTGGAGGGCCAGATCCTCCCGCTCCCTCACTCTTGCCTCACTCTTCCCCAGGTATTACGCTGACATTGCAAAGCTCCCGGCCATCAGCGACCAGGACATGAACGCTTACCTCGCGGAGCAGTCGCGCCTTCACGCCACGGAGTTCAACATGCTGAGCGCACTGAATGAGATCTACTCCTACGTCAGCAAATATAGCGAAGAGGTGAGTGGGCTTTCTCTCTCGGGACCGGCTGAAGAGACAAGGGTCGGCAGACGGGGTGAGGAGTGGTGGAGGCAGAGTTCCCCTCTCTCCCCTCCAAGCCAACTGGGAAGTCAGCAGGGCTGAAGGTTTCTCTGTGGCTCCTTCCCACCCACCCTTGTCTGTGCCTTGAGGGCTTTAGTCTATAGACCTGACAGCCTATCACTGTGTGGGTGATGCAGAATCCCAGACCTTTGGCACACCCATGCAGTCCAGCGCACTCCTTAACACGGTAGAAAATCCTCCTGACCCAGCAAACCTCCTTGAAAATGCCTGTCTTCTGGGAACTGCCAGCGCAGCCTGAGTCCCACTGCACGGGGAAGCAGGCTTGCATTTGCAGAGAATTCCTGGCAGCACGGGCTCCTTTAATGAATGCATCACTTGAAACCAAGTTCTCACCATCTGTTCTCCCCCTGCATTTGCAGGGCGAGAAGAAGCTATTTTGCAATTACGTCCATTAAAAGGAAGGCTTTGGGCATCTAATTGCACGTATTCATTGGCAGGACCATGCCACGGCTATTTGCCGATTAGGGGTTCACATTTCAGAACTTGCATGTGAAATGAGACGGGCGAGAGGGAGTCGGAGACACCGGAGTGGGAATGGCGGCATCACGCCGGCGCTGTGCAGCAAAGGGGCTGACAAAGCGGTATGGGGGCAGGATGGCACAGCCCTCACTGCTGGCGTCCGTCTTTCATTATTTACATTTCTTTGGAGGAGAAGAGCTAAAGGGAGGGATTTACTGTATCAGGCCAGGCTCAGCTTCCAAGCGCTAAGTGCACCTGGACTAGGGAATGTGCCTTGAGCCTCCCAGTCCCTGGAGAAGGCTGGGCAAACCCAGACGGGCTCAGGAGTTTTACGCTAACCGGCTTCCAGGCGTTCAGTCTCACCAGGATCATTGGCTCTTGCTACTCTATTGCCCAAGGAAAGGAGTCAGCATACTGCACCTACCCTAGAAACTGCTGCTGCCTGTTGCCATCAACACCCACTGGGCCACGAGCCCACCCACAAGTGTCTGTCTGTCTGCTCGACCTGTCCATCTCGTGCTGATTTCTTTTTCTCTTGCTTTGTACCAGATCATCGGAGCCCTGGAGCAGGACGAGCAGGCGCGCAGGCAGCGCTTGGCATACAAAGTAGAGCAGCTCATTGGTGCCATGTCTATCGAGAGCTGAAGAAAGGACACGAGGCTCAACAAGAAGGGAATAGTCACTGCAAAGACTCTCGGGAACTAAGAGTAAGAACAAGCAGGGAAGGCACTGGACACCTATAAGTACTGAGACTTCCTCTGGTGGGAGCAGAGCTGGGCCCAGATACCTACTGAGTTCAAAATCACTTAGATTCCAGTTTGAGCAGACAGCTAGAAAGACAATGCATCCCCAAGCCAAATAGGGTCCAGATGGATCAACTCTTCAAGTCGTATGTATGGAAGAAGGAAGTCTGGAGGCCTCCATGACTGCTGCTTTGCATGAAAACCGTGTGATGTATATTAGGAAATCATAAAAACTTTATTTAAAGGGGGTTTTTTTTTAGAAAAAGAAAAAGAAAAAAAAAAGAAATTTAACAAAAACCACGGTGGCCACCGAGATACTTCTGCCAACAAAGTTCAGTTCCAAATCTTCTCTCTCTCTCTCATGTGAGGTTCCTGTAGTGTGTGGCTCAGCCATTCAGAGAACTGACTCTTATGCTAATAAGAAAGTTTGGAAAATCCCATTATTCCTCTTCCTGGGAACTTACAAAAATATGAGCACAAGTTTGCACCAAACCGTTTTACACAAAGGAAAATAACAGTTTAGCCGGAAAGAAAGCCAACAGCTGAGTAAATTATAGGCACCGGAAAGAACTTTACCCGAGTTGCAAAACCATCAGAGCATTCGACCTCTTTGTCTTGAAATCCAGCTTTATCTGTGTATTTATATAGTGTCGATATATCTATTTTTTTTAAATCCCACTTACCGCTGAAGGAGGAAGGATCTGATTCTAAACTTTCCCCTCTTTTATTTCCATGCTGTTTCAACACAAAGCTCCAGCCAGGTGCCACCATTCAGCGGGATCTTTGTTTGCTTGACATTCGGGTTCCTAAGGAATGTTCTGCCTTTTGTGGCGCGTGAAACGAAGGAAGTCGTGTGTGGTTTAAACTGAAATTGGTGCATTGTAGGTTTCTGCAGGTGCAATTTGAGCTAAACCAATTGGCTGACCTTTCCCAGTCAAGCAGAGCTGGGCTGGAGCTTTCTTAGTTGCTTGGAGTGCTGGCCGGCTAGTGCTATTCTGTTCCAGCTGCAATGTGATTTCTTGCGGTTGAAACACACACACAAAAACCCAATGTTTACAGCAAGTGATACTTGAAAAGAGTAGACATAGTGAGATGATGTATTTATTGCTTTTCTGTTTAAGACTCTCTTACCCTTACAGACAAAATGAGGACAGACGCCGTTTCGCATTTTTCTCCCGGCATATGCAAGGTCACCCAAGGTCAAGCCTAAGACTTTGATTTCCATTTGAGGGAGGGGTAGAAATTTCTGCGCTAGGCAAGAGAAAGCCGTAACCCACACAGTCCGAGTGCCAACTCCCGTTGCCGTCGTCGTCGTCTTTGTCTCTGTGTCTCGTTCGGTAGGTTTGGTTTCTAGCGGCCAGAGCAGCCCATCTTCTTGTGGTCACTGAAAGACAAATGTATGTGAGTGTTATTCCTTTAAAAGAGACCAAAGCTTTCATGTCCTTTAAAGAGTGCCAAGAGGTGGATGGAATGCTGTAAATATTTCTCTCTGTAATAAATATTGATATTTGTGCAGGCTGCAGTGGGGAGGACAAGGTGATTAGACCTAATGGAAATAGAAGTATCGACCATGCGAGCCTTGGCGATTGCAGCAGAGTAGCTACGTGGGTCTGTCTAATGGAGTCAAAACCTGATGGGAAAATGCCCGGCCATAAGTTTCCCTGCAGAGAGGCTAGGAACAGCTCGGCTGTGAAGGGACTGATCCCAGGCTAGCCACTTCACCTGCGCGGTACTCTTTCCCCTGCTTCTGAAGTGGAGGGAGCAGTGTTTGGTGGGGTGAGAAGATTAGCAAAGGCTTGGCAATGTGAAGGTCTGGCTGAAGCCAAAGGAGCATGGGTGCTTTGCCGTCTCACACGTGCGGGTGCTGCGTGCTAGGTACTGTTATGACTTACGCAGGATCCGCTCCGCCGCAGGACTCCGGTAAAGCAACCGCATCCTCCCAACAACATTAGAAGGGGTGTGGGGAGGGAAAGGCCTCATGTTACTGGGCCCACAGACTCACCCCCACCACTCACCCTCCAGCTTTCAGCTGGAAGGAGCTGAACCTACAGTGCAAAACCATTGGAGTATGCAGCCTTCTCGTCTTGAAATCCATCTTTGTCTGTGCATTTGCACAGAGCTGAAAGGGGAATCAGTGGCTGCAGGTGTGGCTGAAGCTTGCCTGTACTTAAGCTCTTGTTAGTCCCCGCTCACAATCTGCGCCGCAGTGCTGCACTGGGATCCGACCACCTGGGTCCCTGGGCTCACAGAGCTGTGCCACGGTCATTGGCAATCTGTGCCTGTGCAGGGATGGGGTCTTAGCTTGCTGCCAGGGCGCTGCAAAGAAAATACCACTTCACAGCCAGCCACCACCCCCAGCCCACTGCTGCAGAAGGGAGCTGGGAGCTCTCTGGTCGCGGACGTGCAGGTTCAAACTGGTGCTTTAAGCAGGCAGCGAGAGTCCCAGGAGTCTGAATGCAGACAGCAACAAGGAGGGAGGGAAAAGCATTCGGAGAAGTACTCAGGAAACTTGCTGTTTCAATTATCCTCCATTGAAAGCCGCACCAAGCCCACTCTCCTCTGGTAATCCACTTAGGTGAGTTTCTCTGGGCCCTATTAGTAGCCCGAAAGAAATACTAATGACCATCCTGGTGCAATAAGCTGTAGTTTTTGACATTCGCTACAGCCTAAGCTTTGTAACTAGAAGGCTCCGACTGAGACATGGGTACAAGAAGGGGATCTGTGGAGACCAGCACAGAGACAGGCTGCCTATCATCAGTGGGGTTTCCTTCCCAGGTTCCCTTACCTGCACCAGGAGTCTAATTACACAGACAGAACAGGGAGAATCTGCCAGGTCATCCTATTAAAGCCTGGCATCCCAACCCTAATAAATTCACCATCTAGTCATTAGAGCAGTTGCTAACTTGACCTGCCCTCTGTTGCTGACATTGCATAGAGGCAGATCTGTGATATGCCCCAAAAAGACTTCAGTTTCCCCAGGTTTTTGCTGTTGCTGTTCACAGCAATCCCGCACATGATCAATGCGCACCTTTGTTCAGCCTTGCATTCTGGTCACAGCCATTGCTTCAAGTATTTCTTACTCCCGATTCGCTTTGCCTGCTTAACTGTTCTCCAGAGTCGCTTGGCATCATTTCTGCACCCTGATGGGAGAACTCCCATGCTCCTACCAGGACCTGCTTTGGACCTTGTAGTCCAAATTCCTTCCTGTCAACTCATCAAAGATCCCCTGTCTAACTAGGTTTAGGCCTGGAACAGTGGGCTTCTGCTAGGAGGCATCACACACACCTTGCCCGTCTCCCTGCCCAGCTGTCTTCTCCAGCGTGGGTTCCCTTTACCCTGTTCTTCTGTCTAGTGAAGGCTGAAGTCCCTGCCTACAGCTCCCTGGTGCTGTGGGGATACGTTGCAGATCCTACATCTCTTGCCTGCTGTATAAAGGTCATTGCACAAGCCTTGGGGGTGGCAGTATGCAGAGGCTGTCTTTAGCAGCATGCAGCATCCACATTGCGTGTTATAGCACCCGAGGCCGGGTGTATTCAGCAGTCATGCTTAAAATCATAGAAAACAAGGGTTGAAGGGACCTCGGGAAGTCACATCTAGTCCAACCCACTGTCCATGCAGGACCAGCCCCAACTACATCATCCCAGCCAAGGCTTTGTCTACCCGGGTCTTCAAAATCTCCAAGGATGGAGACTGCACCACCTCTCTGGGTAACCTGTTTCGTGTTTTACTACCCTCCTAGCGAGGAATTTTTTCCTAATATCCAGCCTCAACTTTCCTTGCTGCAGCTTGAGCCCATTGCTCCTCGTCCTGTCGTCTGCCCCCACTGAGACCAGCCCAGCTCCATCCTCTTTGCAACCCCCCTGCGGGGAGGTGAAGGCTGCTATTCAATCCCTCCTCGGTCTCCTCTTCTCCAGTTGTTTCATCCCTTAGCATCATTCTCCTCCTTTGCTGTCTGGAGGCTTGGAAAACAGCTGTGGGGCTCTTCATCCCACCAAGTGCAGAGGACTAGGGAAAAATTAAAATGCTTGCAGGGCTTGGATGTCACTGAGGAGGGAACAAGACATGTCTAATATGAAGGGTTGGGGAAAGGGGCAGCTGCACATGCTCAAGGAATGCTCCTAAGCACAAGGAGGGAAAGAGAGTATTTGGGATTAATTGCTGCGTGTATGCAAAGGCATCGGAGGAAAAGGGGAATGTGCCTGCCGCCTGGGAGCATTAATTAGATTGTGGCATAGCGTCCCAAGGGAAGCGGCTGAAGCCAAAGTGTTTGAATCGCTTGAAACAGGACCGGACGTAGTAAGGCAGCAAAGGGGGCAGTCTGCTGCAGGCTGGGGCAGGAGTGGCTGAAGTGTGACCGAGCAAGTCTCTTCAGCGCTCCTTTCTTTGGTTCTCGTGAATAATGGATGCTTGCAGGAAATTATGTGACGAAGCTCTTGTGATCCGATGCCCAATTTACAGCCGACTTCTCAGTCCTCTGGGGCCGGCGCTTCAGATCTCGGCACGGAGCGGTGTGCGCGCCGCAGGCAAGCCCCACGCCAGGTTCGGTCGGCAGGGAGGCCCCGGGTTTGCCGCAGATGAAATGATTGCACGTCTAGCTCTGCGCCTCCTTCCCCGCACCAGGCCGGGTGGGAGAAACGCGCCCAGGCGTTTTGATTCTCCGGTCGGCTTTGTTTCAGGTGTTTCGACATCAAAGCAGAAGACGTCATTTCTGGACTATCTGTGTCTGGTGCTGCTGTTTAAATAATTCTATTTAATCTTCTGCACTTGAGCATTATCCAGAGCCATCAAAGCACCCACTCCAAGGGGTAGCAAGGTGCTAATCAAATGCTTCTCCACCTTGAAAGCCTTTTTTAAAACCCCCTATGCCAGAGTCCTAACTCCTAGCCAAGCTTGCCTCTGCCTGGACCTTGCTGCCTTTGCCCCACAGTGGTGTATCTCTCCAAGAAGCAGGCTGGCATGGAGCTCAGATGGCCCACTCCTTCCCACAGGAGAGGTAGGGGAGGGGGTTGCCAGGTACGTAAAGCTGGGAGAGCTAAGGTCCACTGACGCCATCCTAGGTCCAGCCCGGCGGGGAACGGACTGTAGCTTAATTCATGACAAACAAGTGTTATGAAAAACACCCCAGGGCCAGGCTGTGAAGGAGCAGAGCCGTGGAAAGGGGGACTGAAATGAGTCATGAACCTGAATCTGCGTATGCGGGAGGCCAGCCTTTCCCCAGGAAATCCCAGTGCTGGGTGATAAAACCCTTCGCCTCACAGGTGTTCAATGCCTTTCCCCTGTGACAATCCCAACAGCCAGGCCACCCATGTCCTCTTAAGAGGACGTATGCCATTGCTGGTAAGGGTTTTATATGGAATTTACCAAAAAAAAGGAGCCTCTCCCTATTCCATCCGCCTCCCGGGTTGTCTGCGACGTCCAGGCTGAGTAGGGGAGCCCTGCAGCAGGACTCGGCGGTTCGGCGTTTGTGCTCCGGGCTCTATGTGTAAATGCATAACGTGTGCAAGTGCCCTATATGAGCACGAGTCCAGGCGTCCAGCTGGGGCTGCTGGCTTGAGTGCCTCCTGCTTGGTGCCCGGTGTGGACGTGCATGCAGGGTCTGGTTTGCAGGGTTGCTAACCGCTCGCTGCTGCAAGGGACTTGGAGGGAAGCTGGTTTGTGTGTTGCCCTTGAGAGTGTAACTCCACCTGGGGCAGAGCAGGGGCCGGAGAATTATTCTGGAAACATTTTTTTAAGCCTGTGCCTGTACTGTTTCCCATTAGCAGCTGCAGGGCAGTGTTTTTGGCTGTCACCGGCAGCTCTGTTTCATTTTCCAGGGCTGTCAGCATTCACCTGTCATGAGGACTTAGTTCACCAAACTGAATGAAACAAAAATAGATGGACTCGAACAAGCTGGGCCATCAGGGGGAAACCTCGGCAGTGACTGTGCTGTGCAGGAAAGACAAAAGGGTTCAGAAAAGGAGGACAAGCAACCAGCATCCACGATGCATTTGAGGCCAGCACAGCTTCAGTCATCCTATTTCAGTAGTCCACGTGTACCATAAACCGTAAGCCAATAATACGGAGCTGTGACGTTGTATATAGTTACTTGCTAGGTAGAGCTAGGTGAACGGTCCGATCTGTTTTGTGAATGTGTCTTCAGTGAAACCTCCACGATCCCCCCCCCCAGCCCCGCTCTGCTTTGCCCCAGGCCTCTTGAGATCAGCAAGTGAGGGGCCAAAGGCCTTACGTGTGCGACACATACACAGCCGCCCAGCGCTGACGTGGCCAGGGCAGTCACGTTGTTGGAAACATTTCTGTTGGGATGAGCTGTTTGTTGAAGGAGCTGTTTGACTTCGAAATAGATACCCGTGGGGTGCGGTTCAGAGCCTGAGCACCCCAAACCACAACACCTACGTGTAGCTCAGCCAGGCCAGTTCGAAGGGCAGGGTCTTAGACACTGTGAAACCTTTGAACATATTTTTCTTCTCTTAGAAAGAGGAACGAGCAAAATATCTCTGCCCAGTTCCTAGCGAGTGAATGATGTATCCACCCAACCAGGAGGGAGTACGATTCCCTCCTACCTCCACAAAGGCCCCCAATTTGAAAGCAAGTGCTTCATTTTATTCCCTTGCCTCTTCAAAAGCCCCTTTCTCCAGGGCTCCTGGTCTAGTTTGAGGCAAAGTGAGAAGCCAGAAATCCTGGTAACGTGCTGAGCGCTTCTTCCGGACTCAGTTAAGGACAAGTGTGCAGTGCAAAGCTTTCTTGGTCTCTGTCCTACCCCTTTTGATCCCCTCCCTGGTTTACCGGTCCTGTTAGCAGTGAGCCAGCTTTGGAGACTGTCTCAAAGAGGGCCTGGGGGCAGGAGGGGAGCCCGGCTGTCCCCGGATCCGTTCCGGGTTTTGTGGCAGGCACAGAGCATCCGACCACAGCAGCCGTGGGGGCAGTGCGAGCACCGGGGTGCCGTGTCCTGCCCCGTCAGCAACCCACAGCCTGGAGCAAATGGCTAAGCGAGCAGTTCCTCCCCTTGCTAGAGCAGCTGTGGCTGCCATAGCTGTCAGGATTTTACATGAAATAAGTCAGGCCTTTGAATCCAGATGAGACGCCGTGTGTCCTGCCCGTGTTGTTTATGCTGCAGTGTCCGTGTGTTTATCCGTGCTGGCTAAAAATGCCCACCTGCCGTCATGTTCTTCCTTTGGGTGGAAGAAGTCCCCGTCCCAATCCCCACCTTCCCTCCTTGCCATTGGCAAAAGGCTCCAAAGATTGGCATAGCCCCCACCACAGGGGCACTTGCCCAAACCCCGGCGCCTGTCTCTGGAGCCTGCAAACTCAAGGTGGTCACCTCCTGAGCAGGCTTTCCCTTGCAATATCTGGCCCCTGTGCTGCATTTGGCCTGGGGAAACATTGAATGCTGGTCCCCTCCTCTCCTGGCCAGAGCAGGCACGTGCCTGAATAGGGAGGCGTCAAAAAGTGCAAGAGCGCAGGCCGGTAGTCCTTACTTCTGCCTCATTCTTGCTAATACTCAGAATGTATCACAGCCAGCTCCATCCCCGCCGTACCGCGGAGAAAGTTCACTTGCTGAGGGCACCTTCTGCAGGGGGACAGTCATGAAAAAAGGGGGATGTGAAGGTAGCAACCAAATTTTTAAAAAAATTAAAAAATGTGATTTTTAAAGCAAAGATATGTGGGGTTCAAAGGGCTCTTTATTTATTTGACCCGTCCCTTACAAATTAAAGAAATGCTCATCATAAGACCCTTTTTTATCATTTTTATTTTTATTTTATTTTGGTTTTGGTGGGCCGGCGAGATACACTAAATCTGACTGTATACTTTGTCTGCACCACACAGCCCAACCCTTTCCCGCTCCGTCCACCTGTCCCCGTGATACTTGACACACTGGAGTTCTGTATTATATTTTTTTTTTAAATGGTTGTCTGGTTTTTGTTGTTTTTACAAGTGTTGTGGGGAAAAAAATGTAAGAAAGTTTAAGTATTTAAAAGCGTTCCAAGGAGAAAAAAAAAGGGGGTTTTGTTATTATTCTAATATATTATTGTGTACCTATTGTAAATATGAAACACTCCTATTTTGCAAGCCAAGGACTCACTTTGTACTGTTGTTATATATAAATAAAGTTTACTGGTTTCAAAAAGAATCTGGAGTGGGCCCTTACTGCCTGGCGTGCAGTGCGTGGGATTTATTGTGAATACTGGCGCAAAATATTTACTTGCTGCATCGCACCAGAAATAACTCAGTAGTAGGAGATCCAAAATAAAATATTTAATGTCCAATTTATTTTCACAGCCTACGGAGGCCTTGGCAGTCACAGGGCTGGACAAGAAGGTAAAACACTGCCCTCTAGCTCGCAAGCACCCGCACGACGACTTTGGTCACTAGTTAGGGAGTAGGGGAGAGATGTTTCTGGTAAGAAGTGAAAAGGAGCCAAACTCTTCTTTTTTTTCATGCTGCTGGCAGTGGCTTGGGGAGGGCACCCCTAGGAGCAGCTGTCTGAAGGATTTATCTGTCTTCAACTGTTTGCAGAACGACGCTGTGGCAGCACATCTGGTGGAGCCGAACCACACGAGATAACTTTGCATGGATGCTCTTCCAACGCAGAAGAAAAGGAACAGCGCGTAAGACCTAGCAAGTAAGCGCAGGCACCGCAGTATGCATCTGAAGTCTGTCTGCTGTAACTCCCCGCGGCTGCTCTCCTTGAGAGGTGACAAGCAATCCGCCAGGCAAGTCACTCTTGAAAAGGTTTTCTCCCCTCTCCCCCTGCGCTTACAGGTGAGGACAGGTGCTCAAAGGGTGACAAAGTGGGAAGCAGGTAGGTTGCCTGATGAGATCAGGGACTGGGGAGTCAGGACATCTGTGATCTGTTTGTAACTAGAGATGCACAAAGCTCGTGGGTCAGAGGTGATATGTTTTATTAGACCCACTAAATAGTAGCAAAAAAAACCCCTTTCTTTGCTACTATTTAGTGGTTCTAATGAAAGATACTGCCTCTGACCCAAGAGCTTTTTGTACCTCTCTCTCTCAAACCAGCATGGCTGCAAAATGAATCCTTGCTTGCATCTATGCACCTGCCTCACTGTGTCAACTGAGCTCTTAGGTGTCTCAAGGCAGGGTCTCACCTGGTATAACTTGTCAGGGATCCTTTGACAGGATAATCCCCAGGCTCTGGGACTAACTCCTTGCACTTAGACTGGAGCCTGGTTTACCTCAACTGTTCATTTAGACACAGGCAGGCCTCTCATTTCTCCACTTACCTTTCCCCCTCTCTAGCACGAAGGGTAATAACACTTGGCCCCCGGTGTGCTGAGATCGTCCCATGCTCCGTGGAAATGCACAGCCTTCTCTCCTCTCTCAGGTCCTGAAACTCAGACAAGTTATTTAAGATTTGCTGTTTTAGCAGCTCCAAAATAGAGGCGGGAGGGATGAGCTCTCTTTCCAAAATGCATTACTGACTTCAAACCAGGAGCGAGAGCTGGGGGGAAATCTTTATTGGATCAAGTAAATAATGAACAGTTTGCCTCTGCTTAAGCAAGAGGTATGTGAGCGTTGTTTATAAATACAGACAGGGCTGAGTTTGGAGCACTCTTCCTTCCCTGACAATATTGGTCCTGGGGGTAAAATGGATTTTGCTTCCTTTTCATAAATTCAAAGTCCCGATTTAGCAAACACAGCAAGGCATTCGCAGAGGAGCGGGAATCAGCGAGTGACTTTCTCAACAGCTGTCTGTCAACTTTAATGACCAATATGGTTGCAATTACAGCAATGAACTTTCTCTAATGGTCCCAAATTACTCTGGGTGATGGGAAGAGACAGAAAAACAGAGACCCTTAAGGAAGCATAAAAAGGAAACGTGGTGGCCTGGAGCAAGAGGGCTTTGCTGCATTTCCAAAGGGGCTCTGTTTTATTTAATTTAGAGATTAAAAAGGATAAATCTAGCCCCAGTGGTGAAAGCTATTAGCTGAGTACTCAGTGGTTAATAGCTGAGGGTTGGGTACTCCCTCTGATCAGGACATTGTTTTATGTAAGCATTTGACACTTTGTCTGCCTGTTTTAGCGTGAGCAGCCAGGGCAAATACAACTTATTAGTGATTTGTGGGCAGGTCTGTCTCTTTTGCTTTCCTCAAATCAAGAACCAAACATCACATGAACATCAGAAATGTGTGGCCTGATTCTGTAAACCCCTATTCAGATCAGTAGTCTTTACTCACGCAGTTATGCCCCCTCGCCCTCCCCTTTCCTGCCATTAGACAGGCTGTGGCTCCTCTGAGGCTGACTTAGGAGCCTGTCAGTCAATCATCCAGTTGATTTTTAAATTATTTATTGGGGAAGAAAATAAAATCAGTTTTATTCTGAACACAGAAGGATCGCTTCTGGCCCATGTCATGGGTTGATTTAAGTTTGTAGCAAAAATCAGTAAATGAATGGCATGTAAAATGCCAAGGACCCCCCTAAATGAGAGGGGTAGGATTTAACCCAGATACCTTGTTCCAGGCGGTCATAAACCCGGTGCCAACAGGTAGCATGGGGAGGATAAGAGAAGCCTTCAGGATCAGAAAGGTCCAGTGGGGCTGCACAGCTGCGTATTGTATTGCGCTGGAGACGACCCATCAAGCATGGTGGCAGGTACCTGGCAGCCGCGAAGGGGAAGAATCTCCACCTTACTTGCCCCTTTTGGGAGGTCATTGACTCTCACAGCCCCACAGATTCAAAAGAAATTTCAATATGAATTGAAAGTATTAAACCACGGGGTCATTTGTATTCAGCTGCGCTTTGTCCGGATATAACTATACTTAATTAAAATTACATTTTATCTGGCATTGCACTTCACAGGGCTTTATCTGTACTGACAAGGTCAAACGATGCTTAGCAAAGTTAATATAAAATGCAGATAGCACTGCTGCTTAAAGCCCTCGCCCTGTCAGCGTTTCGTGGCCAGTTAGGGAGCCAGGCAAATTCCTCTCGCTGACTTCTTGGAGGGAGATGGCAGCTTGGAGACTTGGTTGTTCCTTCAGCTTGGCCAACACAACCCTTGGCCAAGCCAGGGACTGGAGCTGTTGGGAAAGAACATTTCCCTCTCCAGCCTTCCCTTCAGGTCTTCCCTCTTGGCCACCTCCTCTGGACCCCTCCAGATTTTCTGCAGCAAGGTTGGGAGACAGTTTTTGGGCACGTTACCTGTCAAGACAGCTACTGTCCAAGGTCCTGTTGGCTTTTTACTGCAGCTTGGCCCTCAGCAAACTGGCCTTTGACATGCTGCTCTTCTTCTGATACCACTAGCTTTAATTCCCATGCATCAGGGCTTCTGCTAGTCACCAGTTAGGGGTCAGGAAGGGTTTTTGGTTTTTTCTCATGAATACTTCGTAAGATTTGGGGGTTTTTTCTAACCTTCCTCTGAGAAATTGGCCAGCTGTCATGCATAGCATAGGACAGCCTACAGCCTCAGCCCAGGACTATATGATGCTTACTGCTGATGTGCTAGTACCGTTTTGAAATTGTGAATGTATGAGGTCAGGGCTTGGGTTTGGGCATGGAGTGTGTGTGTGTGTGTGTGTGTGTGTGTGTGTGTGTGTG
>NW_017729019.1:9898257-9904005 GCF_001723915.1 Gavialis gangeticus | reverse complement strand
GAGATGGACTGGAGGCATGGAAAAGCCCCTGAGCTGAGTGAATGCAGTTGGGGTAGACGGGAGAGGTGTTTGCAGGTGGTAGGTGGAAGTGGAGTAGCGGATGAGGATATGCCTCTGGAGGAAGGAGCAGGGTGGCTGCATGCAGATGTGTGAGGATCACCAGGGGAAACTCTGTGAGGAGTACAAAATGGTTATGAAAGGGAAGATTTTCAGGCTGTGAGTGGCAGTGTTTGTGTGGGAGTGGATGGAGAGAGAGGCACGCAAAGACAGAAAAATCCTATTGTGCCTGACAGGAGACAGAGAGAGATGAATCCATAGACAGCGAGAGCGAGAGATTGCTGACAAAGAGGGGATAAAAAGAAGAAAATGTACCAAAAAAGATTCGAATGAGCGAGGTAAAAATGTAAATGCACAAAAATCACAGCTGATCTGTTAGCATCTTGCAGTGCTTTGTCTTTGGCCCTGGCAGCCTGGTGCAACTCATCTCCCTTCCCTGCAGAGACACCAGCCTGTATCCTCCTCCATTCCTGTCTGTCTGTCTGTATAAATGCCAAACTGTCTTGGAAACTATATGCTTACTTTTTGATTGCTGCACTTGGCTATTTTAACCCATATGTTTATTCCCTGTACAAAATAGCTGCAGAGTGGCTTCTCCATTCCCTGATGTGGTTTTTTCCTTCCTTAACTGTATCGCTGTTCACTCCTTGTTCTTTTTGTGCCCTGGGCTAGGTTTTATTTTACCTCCTGCACATACTGATGCAAGCTTTGCTGATTAGCCACAATCAGCCTCTGTAGTAACGGAAACAGATCCGAACATCCTGACGCCGGCTTTTCCTGCCTGCTTAGCAAGGCAAGCTACTGGAGGTGGCGTTTTTAATTATCAAACAGTCGTGGCATTAATTTTGACCTGCAGTTGTTTAAATTCCAACATCTTGCCTCTTCTACAAACACTTAGCCAGAGGGTGACACACAATTGGTTTTAATCAAAAACATCTGCTTTAAACTGACGATAATAAACACAAAAATCTATTGTGTTTTATTTCAGTATGTATCCTTTTGTCTTAATACATGTGGACAGCTCACACCCACCAAGCAACTTGGAGGTAAACAGACTATTCCCTAATAAAAGCTACCACCTCTACCACAAGTTCTTATTCCTATGGACAGCTAACACATTTGTACTTTAAATGTAATACGAGTGACAGATAAATGGCACCTAGAACCATCAGGCAGGTGTAAAACTTCAGTGTTTCCCTTCTGTGATAGAGAAAGTTTCCAAATAGTATTTTGCTCCTTTAATCAGGGGTTTTTAGGCTTTGGGACAAATATACTGGCAAAAGGCTTTTATGAGTAAAATATTGATATTCTGTCGCACACAGAAAGGCCCAAACTGACTCAGCCGCTCGGAAGGGCTGAACACGCTGGCAGTAGTGTTTGGCATCAGGGTAGGAGCGTGCTGGGTGTTTGCTCTAAGAGGAGGCAGTAGAAATAGCTCCTTTTTCCTTTAGTCAGCCTCAGTAATCTGGTTATGATTTGCATAGCAATATCACTGCCTGGGCATTTTAGATGATGGAGGATCCATTTGTAACGGCCTGTAGAAGCAATAGCTATCTGAGGCACTCGCTAGAGCTAATTTAAGAGAAGGCTGGGTAATCTTCTGCCCATTAATAATTGTTATAATCATACATAGTCGGAGAGGTGTAGTCCTGTCTCATGCTTCAGTCCTGCCTGGTGCGGAGAACTCTGGCCCTGATCCAACCATGCGCTGAAGCAAGCGTGTAACTTTGGAGACGACTCAAATGCCTGAAGGTAATTATGTGTTTAAGTTGCTTTGCTCAATCAGGCCGGGCAACACCACGCGGGAGCGAGTGAAACGGAGACTGGAATACCCCTCTCTGGATCAGGACCAGAATACGCTGACGGCCTCAGATGTCTGAAAGGAAGTGTGCTGCTCCCGCACCCTGAATCACTGTACGCTGGGCTAGGTGCATCGTGGAAAACCTTTGTGGCCCTTTGGTATCAGCCCCCGGGAGTGGCCAGATGCTGTGATTGCAGACAGATGAACCAATCACACCCCCAGAAAAGGACGAGGGTACTCGCCCCCCATGAGTGGGCATCAGCTGCTCTGTTGTAACCCTCTTGTGTGTCCGCTCCTATCCCACAGTGAGAGGAAGCTGAAGTAGGCCAGTTCACCTTGGGAGGGGAGACAGGGTGGGAACAGCTGCCAAATGACTGCAGTGCAGCCTCCAATTTTTTACAGGGCAAAACAGGCACTATTACAACGGGCCAGCTCAAAATGCACTGAGACCCCCTCCCCTCCCACTGGTTGTGATCTTTCCCTCTTCGTATGGTAACCTTGATGGAGCTGTCATCTCGCCGTGATCCTCCACTCCTAGGCTGGACACCTGGCACGGAGAACACACGTAGCGATAGACACTTGCGCAAAGCAAATCACTACTTAATGGGGGACTTGACCCGGAGCCTCCGCTCTGGATTTTGTCGTCCCGTGAGGGCACTGATGAACTGGCAGATAGTTTTGTGGTCCAAAAAAAAAGTCATTTTTGCTGCTTCATGTTAAGATTGCCACCTAGAAAATACTGTGTTTTCTCTGGTCCGTGGAGCTTGTTCTGATGAGGCCCGAATAGCGGTAGTCAGGAGACAACCCCACTTCTCAAGCTGTCCTCAGAATAAAGCACACGGAGGAGGACCGATCGAGACCCCACCTCAGCGGGGAACTGATGCACGTGCCCGGGCAGAAGTCAGTAGGACTCACAGGCTTCAAGGTGGACACTAGCTTAAGCACCATGTTGAAGTGAAATCCCTGTCCTGATGAAATGCTTCCTACTGTGCATCGTTCTGTCTTGTAGTTATTAATTAGTTTAGCCTGTTTCTCAGTGCCACCACAGTCTACCTCCTGTGTGTCAAAGTTTCCCAGGCACTGAGTCAGCCTGGGACACATTTCTGTTAATAAAGCTGTTGGGGCTGAAAAATTATTCAATATATCCTTAAGGGGTAGAAAAGGGATGGTTTCTGTATTGACTAATGAGGCTAAATTCCTGATTAGGGGAATCTTACCTCCCAGAGGAGAAGCTCTCTGCCTCCTATCATTTCATATAGTGAGTGTGTCTATGGGCATATAATACATGCCATATAGAACAGGAGTGCACCTATTTATGCATTTGTAATGACATACACACATGCACGCATGCACAAAATGTGCCCAAGGGCTTTGTGTTAAATTAAAATTACAAATATCTATCCTCAAAACAAAGGATTTTAGCACAAAATAATAGCTACTAAAATAGAAGCCAGTTGGTTTTTATTGTCTCTTTATAATTAACTCCAGCGATGGAATCCAATTACAAATGTTCAATGTCGCCCTGCGGCAAAGTGTCTGTGAAAAGGGAAAGATGACTGAGCTTAAACAACTCAGGTAAAAATTAAATCCATGGATGTATTTGATAATTAAGAATGTCTCCATTAGGTTCTCTTGATATTAATGAATTGGGCTATTATTTTTACATTTGATTACTGGAGTTTTATGCCAGCCATTTCACCCTTATTGCGCTTGAAAATAGGCCGCCTTCTCTGTTTGCCAAGCACAGAGGATAATGCTGGACAGTTATGATAGGCCCTTTATAATGATATTGTGTTGTTTCCTCAATAAAATGTTTCATGGGGGTGTAAATCAGCCAGACCTATGATGAGGAAGTTTATAAAGCTGTGTCCACCTGGGTGTCAGCATCTCCCAGCTCCTCCCACAGTCCCTGCGCTGTGGGATGAGGAGCAGAATGACCTGGGAGGAGAGTGGAAGGACCTAGTCTGGCTCAGTCTGGTGGAGCCTCTAAATATGAAAAATGGATTTTCCAATCCGTAATGCATTTAAAACGCGAAATCAATAGTGTTTCATATCATTTGAAAATTATATTTTTAATGCAATCACTTTGCTTCGCTCAGCTGTTAGGAAGAAATATAGGAAATCACTGCACTCCTGGCAGAGAACAGGAACCAGCCACTTTCGGCCTCCCCCGTCAGCCCCTCATCCCCCTCTGCCCCCTTTACCCGGGGAGCCGGGCGCACGCTGATGCTGCTGTTTGTGCCGTTCAGAGACGTCCATGTTCCAGCCTCAGGTCAGCGAGGGAAGCAGGTTTGGCTCTGGAAATCAGATGGGTCAGCCCACCCCTGCCCACTCCTTTGCCAATGCACTTCAAAATGGGGTTTAAAAATGGGAGAAAGTGATACCGGTGGTGAAAGCCAAGCGGTGCTGTCTCCAGCCTCTTAACCTCTCTGTTTCCCAATCTGCAAAATATAATGGAGCCACTCCGCCCCACCCCCACCCAGGTGTGGGGAAATTTAATTAAAGTGTGTAGAGTGCTTTGAAAGCCTTCGATGAAAGGCTGTAGCAGCATCAGGTATTAATGCATTCATTAGCAGAGTCCCCGCTGGGCGGCTGGATTTGTTCTGGACACACACGCCCTACATGCTAATGCAGCGGAGGCTCAAAGCAGCGTCCTGGCAGCCCGGGATCCGTGCTTGTGGCAGGCAAGGCTGGAGGAAGCCGTCTCTCGAGCACTTTCCGAATTGAAATTCCACTCCAGCCCCTGTCGGTTTCCTAAAGACGAAGCGTTTGCGCCTTTGTTAGCGCTCAATTAGACTGGGCTTTGAGGGGGAGATAGAGATGCTTAAAAGTTCTTTTTGCTGCATTCAGCTTTTACAAAGGGAAGCATCAGGATGCTCTCAGGGGGAGAGTTGCTCTTGCAGGGGTTTTTAAGCACTCTTTTGACGTTCATTTGATTTTTGCTACGGGAACCTGCGGTCTCTTGGAGCGCACCAGACCACAGAGGCATTGCCTCGGGCAGTACAGGAGTTTATAGACTGGGTTGCAGACCTTGGGCTTATTTTATAAGCGCTCTTGAACGGCATCTTGGCCTTTGGCACGGGCAGGTCAGAGGGCAAGCACCTCATGCAGGAGGGGAATGGCATCCGGCTGGTCACGTAGGAAGATGACAAACAAGCAGGAAGCCTCTGTGCTTTTAAGGACGTGAATCGGAGGTTTGCCGCGCACTTGGTCTGGGCTCTGCCTCGCCAGGCATTAGAGGAAGGAAAGTGCTGTTGTCAGAGGCCCTGCTGGGCAGGAAGAGTCTCTCTCACCCTGTCTCCCTGTGGGCCAGATCCTTTTCCACCCATCAGAAGGCTAAGTGGTGTGGAGGATGTCCAAGTGCCATCCTATTCTACCTTCTTGAAAACCCATTCAATTCATAACGTGCCTTTGTCCTGGCCATGGGTTCTCCAGGACTCAACCCGGGTGCGACTAGAAAGCAGTTAGACTCCAGAGTACCTCTTTGGCATCCAGGATCTGCCTCTGTAGCATCTCTACAGCACCTAGCACAACAGGGTCCCCATCCTGGGTAAGGCCTCTGGTGCCACTGCCCCGTACGTCATTAATAGCAACAAAAATCCATTATTAATACCATGATTAATAGCAACACAAAGTGGGGAGCTGGAGATTTACCTTCAGTTACTGGCACTGCTACATGCTCCCTGGGTGACCTTGGGCAGGTGACTTAAGGCCATACTCTAGTCCACATGCCTAAATAAATGAGATTCTCTTCTCCCCTGCTCAAGGCCCTGGAAATCAGTTAAAGCAGAAAGTGGCCAGGTTTTCCTCTTCCATTACGCTGCCTTTTTGTGACTATATTCCTAAGGGTCAGGTGGTGGCATGGTGCAGAAGGAGGTGAATTGATGGCT
>NW_017729019.1:9892043-9895649 GCF_001723915.1 Gavialis gangeticus | reverse complement strand
AGGTGGTGGCATGGTGCAGAAGGAGGTGAATTGATGGCTTTTTACGGCTTGAACAGAGCAGAAGAGTATCGCACTTAGGTGCTGAAGTCCACTTGGATGCCCAATAGGTGAAGTAACTCGGATTCAAGTCTGAGATGCTCCCAGTGATGCACTGCCACTGTATCCCAAATGCCCAATTTATATTTTTTAATAAACAAAATAAATCTGCCCATTAAATAACATTGGATCATTAAACCGATGACTCCCAGGAGGTGTCTGGTGTCAAGGACATCTTGAACAGCTCAAGAGCACCTGCTTATGTTGCACCCACTGAAGAGAAGCAAAGGAACCCATCAGTGAAGAAGTTAATATTTCAGCACGTAGTACAGAGGTTTCGCAGCAGAGTGATGGATACGAGCCGATTAATAATACATTGGTGATTAATACTGAGATGATTTTTGTCGATTAATAAGGATGCAGCAGAACTGCTCACTCAGGAAAGATGTTTCCAATCACCCATTTGAATGCAGTGACCATTGCCTAAATGCTGTGATTAAATCTGCATTTAAGACACTTCATTAAATTACAGCATAAGTGAATTCTTCTCACCCACGGCAAGAAGCGCGCTCAGCCCTGGCAAGCAGAGGCAAAGAAAGGACAGGCCCCAGAAGTACGCTTGAGAATTGCGGTGTATCACGTTGGCTTTGTCTGAAGGGATGATGTGCCCCCCGCAAAGAGAAGATAAGGGACCCACTACTGCTGCTGGTTAAAGAAGCTTTTCTGTAGATGGAGGGCAGCTGCCTGAGCTTCCCGAGCCGAAAGACCAAGGGTCTGGTTCTGGGTCCCAGTGCACGTATGTGGGGGATATGGGTGATGCTGCCTGCGCACATGACTACATTGCAGGTGCAGGACTAGCCTTTGGCAAAAGTGGTTACCGGGAGATCCAGTCCTGTGCTGCCCGCCGACTCCCAAGCTGAGCTGACCTTCCCTTCCACCACTGAAAAAAAATGCAAGAAAGTGTAAGTATTTAAAAAATGTTCCAAAGAGAGGGGGGGAAAGGGTTTTGTTATTATTCTAATATATTACTGTGTATGCTGAAGCCCAGAGGGAAGAAAACCTACTGGCTGGATCCATCTCGCTGCCTAGAGACTATGAAGAGGAGAAGATAATAAGTGATTCTTAATCTACTCTTGCAAACAGGAGGCCTAGAAATGAAGGAGACTCGGATGCATTATTCCCCATGTTGCACGTCAGAGCCCACCAATTGTCCATCACCCGTAATCCCTTGTCTTGAGCTCAGGAGAAAAGCCATCTCCATAACCAGCGATCTGCAAACTCTTCTCCCACTTCCACTGGTGCAGCCACGACACGTTCGTGCCCGACTGACGCCGGCCTAACTCTGGAGGAGAACCGATCCCATCTCGGCGGCTCCCCCAGAAGCAGGCCCCGGCCCCTTGCCCACCAAGGGCCCTCACACGCACATCCCTCTTCAGCATGTTTGTAAAACAATCTTTTTAATTTTCTGGTTGGCTTGGCAAATCACAGCTGCTCGTTCCCCAGAGCTCCCAAGTGCATTTGCACAGGTTCCCATTTACATACAGTAGGGCTTTTAATTTCCTTCTCGCCGCACGCTTCAGAAATAAGCTGTCTGAAATCTTACAGATGGCTGCAAAAGGAGGATGCTCTTCATGGGCGACGGAGGGACAGCGGACACGAAGGCCACAGCACGAATAACACGGGCTTTGCTAAACAGCTCAGCCTCCCATTTGTTGGGGCTGCCCCGGGTGAAGGATCACACGAAGGCTCGCGCTCCACTCGTTATTTCTTTAGCTCAATGGCTTTGCAGTTACCAAGCCCAAGCCAAGGTGCTTGAGTATTAATTGATACTTGCTGCTGAGTGAGGCTTATTAAACACCAGCTTTGGGGTGAAAGTGGCAGCTTGCAGAGGCGATAATGAGCAGAACAAGAGGTCTAGGACTCAAACTTCGCTTTTCTCCGGCATCTGTTACCGCAGTTACAAGCCCAAAAACACAACAACAGCCACCACAAAAAGACTCTTATTAGAAAAGGAATAGCTCCCACAAATGCCTCCCAGTCACGGAAATGACAGGGATTTTCACAGCTTGCCACATTCTGCAGCTGGGTTAATTATTGTCGTTTGGGAGAGTGCTGCCCAACCTCAACACCAAACAAATCCCAAAAAAAAACATCCAGCGTGTAATAGCGCCTGCTAATTCTCCAGCGAACCCTCCGTGCGGATTGGTGGCAGCGGCCTCTCCCCAAAGGGTGCGGGGGCTAGGGTGGCGGGGGAAGAATAATTAGCATTCTCTAGTAATTAATACAGTACAATTTGCACATATGGTATAATTAGGGGGATAATTTATGCGTGCCACTGATGATAGTGTAGCTGATTTGCTGCCGCTGCTCTTGGGTTTCCAGTGTCGCGGCGAGCCACGCACAAGTTCACGGCCGTGGCGTTTTGGATGCTCCACGGTTTTCCCTTTGTCTGGAAGGCAACAGCGCAGACGAGCGCTTTCCTTGTGCCGCTTCCAGAATGTCCCTCCCCTGCATGTGGGGCCCTGAAGGGCTGGGGGAAGGGGAAACTGGGGCAAGAGGGGGTAAAGTGAGGAAGGGGGAGCAGAGAGGCTGCACCAGAGGACAGAAGGAATGGAGGATGAGAGCAAAAATGGCAGGAAGCAAATCTGAGGGATGTCATGCCAATGCATTGTCATGCAGGGGCTTTCTGTGGGCCCTGAGAGAGGAGGTCAGACACCCAAACATGGGTCCTGTGTTGGTGTTGATTCTCCCCTTTGGAGCCTGTCTTGCACCCTGAGAGTGAACAACACGTGGACCTTCCCCTTATTGCCACCGATAATACCTGCCGCGGCCTGGAGGTGACCAGCCCAGAGCTTGCAGAGCAGGGTCCAGGCTCTTGGACGAGGCACCACATCACTTAGTCATCAGCACAAACACAACAGTGGGATTGCAGCCAGGCCCGTGCATTGCACCAAACCCCAGCCTCCAGCAGCACTCAGCCCTGCCTGGGGAGGAAGCTCCACCTGGGCTAGAAAGGAGACCCAGCCCGGGAAGGAGTAGGAGAGGAAGAGCAAAAAATGCCCAGCTGCTCAAGGCAGCTCTGCTCTCCTTCTCTGTGGCACAGGAACAGCCTCACCCACCCCTGAGCCCGGGTGAGGGGCTTGACCAAGAACCAGTGCAGGTCGCCCAGGAAGGAGAAGACGACCGTGCTGCCATCCTGATGGGGGACCCCAGACGGAGCAGGGGTGAGGCTGGAGAAGGCAAGGAGTCTGGGTGGACATGGGGACAGAACCGATGGGCCGAGGGCAGAATTGGGGGCTGGCAGGAAATAGGACAATGTGAGACAAGAGTTTCTGTAGCAGGGGCTAAAACCACCTGGTTCAATAAACTTAGCATCTCTAATTGTCCCATACACAAGCTGCAGACACCAAAAACCAGCCAGGAGCCGTGGCACAATAGCACCGTTCCTTCCCTGTTCTTTCCTTTCTGCAAGCATAAGTCTCATGACTTTTTGGCCCAACACGGTGAAGTTTTGCAGGCGGGAGGGGTTTGACTCAGGACCTTTGAACTTTTGGGATCACTTGTACTGAG
>NW_017729019.1:9889017-9892032 GCF_001723915.1 Gavialis gangeticus | reverse complement strand
CATGACTTTTTGGCCCAACACGGTGAAGTTTTGCAGGCGGGAGGGGGTTGACTCAGGACCTTTGAACTTTTGGGATCACTTGTACTGAGCTCATAACAGCTGTGGATCTGAATGAGCCTCTGAGCTTCGTGCCAGGAGCTGGAAGGATTGTAGTTTGCTGCCTGTGTGTCCTTAAAGTCATGAGGATGCTCAACGCAGGCGGGAAGAGGTGCTTGGATAGACTGTAAGACAATACCACTACAAGGAAGACTCTCTGGAAGTTAAGGTCCCTTAAAACAAGGCTTTTCCTTGGCTGTTTGCTGTTGCCTCATAAGAATCCCTGAGCTGCTCTTCCTAGCAGCTCTGTAAGCAGGTAGCTGCGCCTAGAGCCAGCATTGCTGGCCTTGGCTAATGGTGACGTCTATTCACAACACCTGTGCAAGCTCTCTAATTAGGAACACATGGGGCAGGGCCTGTAGCCTGCTGGTGAGGTAGTGTGAGAGAGTCACTTGGCTTAGAGAAAACCTAAGGAGCATTGTTGCTGCATTGGTGCATGCAGAGATCCTCTCCTGCTGAGGAAAGGCTCCACAAAAGAACAAGTGACAGCCAAGCATCAGTTTGCAGGTGAACTAAAGGTGTGTTGGCTTTCCTCTATTCGGCACGCTGCTTTACTGATGGGTGGCAGTGATGAATGCACATAGTGTCCGAGTTCGTGGTCTCCTTTTGTGTTGTATGCTGTTTAAAACTAAGCCTGTTTCAGTTGCAATTACCCCTTTTTAAGTGTCTTAGGTGCCCTCAACTCTAGGAAGGGGAACTGGGGGTCTTCAGCTTTGCTTGGGGCAGAATTATCCTTCAAACTTGGCTTACAAATGCCCCTCCCTGTATGCAAGCCCCAAAGGGTGCAGGATCAGGGTTGTGACGGCCGTTTCCAGAGCGTTTTGGCTCCCTGTTTTCAAAAAAAAAAAAAAAAGTTGTCTGGCTTTGCACGCTGGAGAGGTGATCTCACAAGGTCCCTTCCAGCCCTAAATCTCTGCGAATCTGTGACTGAAACTTGAGCCCTGTGTCACCTCTGGGTTCTGACACCTTATCCCATTGTTTCAGAGACACGAGTTAAAAGAGCTGCATGTTTACAAATTCAATGCATAATTTACAGGCCCTACTGTGCCGTTATTAAGGCACAATCCAGTGGAAACATTGGATCAGTCCTCACAATTGCCCAGACGTTGTGCGCCCAGGCAGCCCCTCCAAATGCGATTACATGGCAGTATCAATATTTGAGCAGATCTGCTTGTAATGGATGGTCCCTGGCACAAATATTTCACTATTGTGATAGATAAACCTAACCCAGACTTAGTGAAAGCTTCTCTGGCCCACAGCCATGACTTTACAAGAGGCAAACGCTGACGCAGCAGAAAAGGGAGTTATCAAGAAGTGGAATAAAAGCTCTTTTTTGGCAAGGTTATCAAGAGCCTCTGATCGGGTCTGTGTCCATCCACAGTTGGCAAAGGGGTAGCTTTATTTGCGAAGAGTAAAGCAATCCTCTTGTTTGAGCTCTCAGACTAAGCAAGGCTGGATCTGGTCAGCACTTGGGTGTGGGGCTAGGAAGGGAATCCAGCTTGTGGAAAGTAACATCAGCCGGTGGCTTTTTTTTCCTCTGAATTCTTATACAACTGGTACAAACTGGGGCATTGTTGTGTGGCTGCTGTAAGTGCATTTTTTCTAACACTTATAAACTACAAGGTCTGGCCAATGTTCAGCCCAAGACTCAAACCCGCCACCTTTAATTTTGTAGCATCTTAACAAACGTCCAGGCTGGATAACTGTGTTCTAGCTCCTATGTCCCAAAATGGGTCATTGTTTCTTTACGTTCAATCCTAAACTCTTACCGTGTATTTAAAAAAAACAAAAAACCTAAAACTGCTGCATTTCCCCTCTCCATATGCAGCCTTCCTCCCTTGTAGCAATGACTGCATTTCAATGCTGTGTGAAGTGAATCCTTGGTATAGTTTGCAAAGAGCTCTCGATTCCCTTGGGGGACTTTTGCTATACAAATGTGTGCGTGTCCCATTTTAACCGTGCTTTCCTTACTGAGGTAAGAGAGAGGGTCTGAAAAGCCTGGGAATGAGAACAAGGGTGATTATTGTGTCTTAGAGAGAGAGTAGCTAATGGCTTAAAGTTCAAGGACCTGATTGACACAGAGAGAAGCACATGCTAATGTTCCTCCAAGAGGAGGGAAAATTACCTCTAATGGGTGTAATATCCAAAAAGTGCTAGGGTTATGGGGTGAGTGATGCCAGCATTTTTAAAGCACTTAAGCCTTAACGTTTATCTAGGGTAAATTTATGTCACTTTTATGAAGTGCATCATATTGACATGTTTTGCGGGCAAAGTGTCACGAGAGCGTACCCGTAGGAGAGCTGAAGTGGCAGCATAAAAGGAATCATTGCTGAAGCAAGGCAATGAGGAGGGGATGGTAGCCACTCAGGGTTTGTAGAAATCCTGACTCTGCCAACTCAAAACGCTGTTGTTTCCAAAACCCCTATTGGCGAGTACAACATTTATTGCAATGTTCCTCCGGAAACGTGTCTGGAGTTGGTCGGAGATCCCTGCTGGAGCCCTCTGGATGGCTTGGCTGAGGTTCTCAAGATAGCTTGTCCACATGTAAGGCAGCACGTCTTGTTTTTCAGGCCTCTTCTTCAGTCTGAGACCTGGCAGCAATGGGACAAACCGCTGGACAACTACCTAAATGCGCTTGGTCGTCTTCCCTAGGAGCGAGGAGCCAGTTCCAGCTGGAGAGAGACGGCACCAGAGACCCATGCAGGGGAGATTTATTAGTCTCTAAGCTGGGTTTAAAAAAAAAAAATAGCCTGGGTAGTAATCAAAGTGATAAACTTTATGCTCCTCCATCACAATGAAATAATTGTTCTGCCTGAACATCATTACACTGTCATTTTTCTACTCCCATGTCACTTACTGAAAATAAAGACTTGCTTCTTCCTTTATAATGAGCTGCAGTTTCAATAATTCACACGGATT
>NW_017729019.1:9880470-9884017 GCF_001723915.1 Gavialis gangeticus | reverse complement strand
TATGCTCCTCCATCACAATGAAATAATTGTTCTGCCTGAACATCATTACACTGTCATTTTTCTACTCCCATGTCACTTACTGAAAATAAAGACTTGCTTCTTCCTTTATAATGAGCTGCAGTTTCAATAATTCACACGGATTTTTACTGGGCTTTATTTTTAATCTTCATCAAGAGGTTATAAAACGTGTGCCACTCCTCCAAGTATTATTCAGAGGTCGGGCCAGAGGGAAAGGCAGGCAGAGAGTTGGCTTGCTCTGCTGCAATTCATTTTCTAGGCATCTCTGATGCCATCTTGGAAATCTGATGATGATGATGATGATGTAGGACTTGAAGAGTTTTATAGAGGCTGTGACCCATCTGAGGCTGTAAGCTAGGGTGAGACAGGTCCCTGGGACCCAAAGGTGGGGAGGAAGAGTGCTTTTACTATGGCAGAGTTGAGTGGCTAAGGTGGTTGTAAAGCCTTTCATGACCATGCTGTTTCCTGAAGCTTTGTGTTTGACTTGCTTTATAGTGCTGAACTGAACACGGCCAGGTTGGGTGCTTGGCTGGAATTGTTCATTAAAAGTTTTGGCTGTCATTTAGTGTGCAGAAGCCAGTTTTCCTGTTACCACAGGCACATCTTGGAGATGGTTGAAAGTGCTGTTCTTTCTCAGACATCAGTGATGTATTTGGAGTTGTTCAGGGCACAATGAGACGGCAAAAGGGTGTTGGAGCCAGGGACTTTGAACCTAGATACACAGAGAAGGCAGGATCTCAGAGGGGGGTGTTGCCGTGGGCCCTGTTAGCGTGTCCAGGTACAAACTCCAATGCCTGTTTTATTCTTGCCTTGACCTTGGAAAGTGGCTTAGTGACAATCCAGCTGGGAGTGGTTGGGAAATGCAAGTGAAAGTTGGCCAGACCAGCATGGGGAGCTTCATGCTGCTCTGTAGAGATTGCCTTAATAGCCAACACATAGTAGCTATGAATATTGTCTTTGCCATTTGAGGCTTGACCTTTCTGTTCCAGAACCAGAGGCTATGGCCTACCCTGAAGCAATGAAATGCAAGGAAGTTAATGTAAGTCCAGTCTCAATGGCATCAGCACACAAGCAGGAGATAAACTGGAAGATACCTTCACTCCACATAGAAGTGAGTGGTGGAGGGTGCACATGTATGATGAGGTCCATATATGTACAGTGCATCTGCACTTATCACTGGGAAATGAAGGATGCCTTCAATTTAAACGTCCCAGCTAAACTTCCAAAACCATTTTTGTGTCCGTCTAGAGTTCTTGGAGGTGACAAACTACAAAGACGCTATCCGGCATTTGCAATAATGTAGTCACCAGTTTGGGAGCATATAGGTGTCTGTTTAATTCTGATGTACTGAGACCTGCATCTTTTGGACCCTGGGGAAGTTTATGAAGCAGCACACAGTTTGCACAATTATTCTAAGCAACAGAAAAACCTCCTCTTCTCTCCCTTTCTATTTTTCTGCTCGCTGCTAAAATTACCTTCATAATGTGGTGGTGGTTTGTTTTTTTTTTTTAATTTAAGAACTCATTTTCATTTTCAAGAAATAGGAACCTCTCAGCCAGATAAGAAGTTTCATCTGTCTTCAGGAAAAAGGATATGGGATTTTTGTGTCACTAATCCAGTAACATCTGAAATTATGGTGCCACTTATGAATGTTTCCTTCATATTTATGAAATGATTATTCGACAGAGCGACATTTAATATTGTTGAAATAATTACTATGCCTATGTAATACGTCAATTTAAGTTATTATCACACGTGCTATGAAATGCCAGATAATTTCATAAATAATTATAAAAACAGTCTACAAATGGAACCGTAATGCAAAGTATCATTGCTAATCCTTTATCTTTCATAAACACAGAAATAACAATTAGGTTTCTGAAATGGAGGGGGACTAATGACATCAGGGTAAGCAGAGCTGTTTCCCACCGCTTGCAAATCTGAGCACCGGAGAAGTGTAAGCATCAGACCAAGAATAAAGCTGTTGCCACCTATTTCATGAAAAGATTTAATTTCATCATAGTTTTACCTGTATCTGTTCACCAGAAGGGGATGAGATTCATGTTGCTGGCAGTGCATGGAGCAATATTCTTCAGCTTTACGAAATAAGTTTTCAAGAATAGGTGAATTGGCACATAGATCAGTCCAGTGGTCCAGCCTAACCTGTTTCCCATCAGCAGGATCAGCTAGTAACAGCTGCCTTATGCAGGGAGCTCTAGTATAACAAGAACAGGCTCTTTCATGCCACTAAACAATGGTGAGAGAACCTGCCCGCAGGTAGCTTGTCCCCCATAGATACAGGGTTGCTTACACCCCCAAACGTGAAAGCTTTCCCCCAGCAAAACTTCTGGAAAGGTTGCTGTCTTCTACGGTTTAAGTGCAGCTAATTAATGTTAAGTGTGCGTAGTGTTTCTTTCATTTCAGGACAATAATTTCATGAATGTCAGCTAGAACTGGCTAAAATAGTTTTGATGAAGACCTTTGGCTTTATTTTACCCTTTTCCCCACTGTTATCCATTGCAAAAGAAAGATTTAAAAAGGCCTGAAAAAATAGGGGGCAGACTGCTGACCCAACGTTTCCAACTGGAATTTTTTTTTCCCATTTGGAAAACATTTTTTGATCAAAGAACAAAAATATTAAAGGATAGTTTTCTCCAGAAATGTTTCTTTGAGTTCTGATCGTATACAGGGAAGAACTGACTGCGGCTCGAGGACTAGTCTGAATAAAGAAGAGCATTCGACGACATTTGACCCTGTGAACAAAGCACCCCTATTTAATTATATTTTTACTTAATTTCTCCTCCCAGAATCCCCAAAAGTAGAAGCTTAAACTCTCTGCTTGATGGTGAAGCAGAACTGCTGTTGAATCTGTGTTGGCACCTTCAACTAAGTAATAGCTGGGAGAGGGCAGAAGCTCAACCGAACTGCGTAACCTGGATGGGAGCAGCAACCCATGGGAAACCTGTCCCAGGCCCGTTTCTGAGGAAAGATCATCCAAATCCAGGTCTCCGTTAGTATCTAAACTACCCCTTTTTCTGCTCTCGGCTGTCTGCCTCTCAAACAAAACCATTTACTGCAGCATTTTGCTGCAGTTGGAACAGGGTGAAGAAGGGACTTTCTCATCTGCGCTCACTCCTCTCTCCTTTCCTCTTTCCACTGCTGTTGCCTTCAGAGTCTCTCTCCAGCTTCCAATAACACTCCACACAATATATTCATTGTTTCTTTTTCACCAGCTGAAGTTCAAAAATATTGAAGGGAAAACATCCTTTGGCAGAAAAGGATGCTGACTCCTTGCTTAATCGCAAGTTGTCTACAGTATTCCTCTCTGGCTTTGTCTCCTCTTGAGTCTTGCAATGATATCCTGACTTTCCTTCCCTGGGGGGAGTCCAAATGCTTGTGACTTATTCTATGGGACAGCAAAAGTAGGAAAAATAAACTTTTATCACTCTTCACCTTACCACGTTGGGGCTCACCGTTGCCAGTGTCCAGCAGTTTTCATAGTTTCTAGGGTCGGAAGGGACCTGAGCAG
>NW_017729019.1:9872368-9880459 GCF_001723915.1 Gavialis gangeticus | reverse complement strand
TAGTCCCAGCGTTCCCCTTGTCCCCATCTCTTACCTGTTTTGCTGTCTTACAAGGTCACATTGAGGCAAGGATCATTGAACGGGGATTCAAAAAGTGTCCTTATTGTGCCCGACACAAATCTAGATATGTTAGTGATATATAATAAAGAGCAACAGTTCTCAAGGGCATATTAGCGATGGTTGAAATGTTTTAGGAGGAGAGAGGTGGTGGACTTCCTATCCTTGAAGGTTATAAAGACCCAGCTAGCCAAAGCCTTGGCTGGGATGATCTAGTTGGGGCTGGTCCTGCTTGGAGCAGGGGGTTGGACTAGATGTGACCTCCTGAGGTCCCTTCAACCCGCATTTTCTATGAGTCTATGAAGCCATCTTTCCTGACACCCAGAAGTTTTAGTTACGGTAACCATTCCAGCCAAGCCTCAACTGTCGGGGAATTGGACCGCGTTCAGGTTGGTGCTACGAAGCAAGTCGAACAGAAAGCTTGTCAGTCACCTTTCCAGTGCTCCACAGTACAGCACCTACGAAGTGATGGGGGTCCTTGCCTGGGACTGTTTGGCAGTCTCCAGAGGTTTGGTGGTTTGCATAAATAGTCTGTCCCATTGGCCGTGTGTCCACATCACAAAAATCCCAACAGCATCAGCACCCAGTTGATACTGGAGAGGGGCCAAGAAAGGAGCCCTTCATCTCACGGGGATGCTTCTTCTATCCAAAGGGGATGTTAGCAGAGGGTGGTAGGAGGAAAGCTTGTACTACCTCTATGCATGCTGCACCTGTTGGCAGGATAAATGCAAGGGCTTTGTGTCTAGGACTGTACTTCCAGCATCTTTCCGTGGTGTTCACTTCCCTTCCGTGAGCAGGCTGGGGGGGAGAGATGGGGAAAGACTCTGGTAGTACTTTTCAAGGTGTACAAATATCTGGCTCTGAAGCAGGATGTTGGCTGTAAATTTTGACAGATTCGGTCAGCTCTAGCAATTCCTTTTCATGTGCAGATGGTAAAAGACATTGTCAAAGCCACTGGATCACTTTGCTTCTTTCCCAGGATCCCAGTAATTTGAGTTGCCTTAATCCAGATATGCAGAATTTGGTCCTGTGTCTGCTCTGTGGCCTGTGAGAAGCCCACAGCAATGAATTTCGCAGCCAGTAAAGCCCTGCTTACCTATCTCTTGCATTAAACCCTGGCCTGGCACTTCATAAGCCCCAAACTCGCTGCTGGTGGGCATCTTGTTTTCAGCGATGCCTAAAAGTATAACAGCCATCATTAATCTTCAAACATTTCATTTTCTGGAGGTTTATTAGCACGTTATTAATTAGCACTTGGGACCAATGGGAGGTTTTGTTAGCACTTTCATCTGCCATTTTCAAACCTGTCATCACTTCCCTCTGTTTGTGCTAGCAGCTGCTAAATGCCCCTTTTGAAAAGAAAAACTCCTTGCAGTGGTGGCTCCTCTAGCTTTGAGTGCAGAACAAGTGGCTATTGCAGGGTCTCTAAAATGCAGCAACGGCTCGCATGAGCTGTTCTGCCCATTGTATCCATTGCTGATTTCTCCGGCATCGACTTAAGCTGGTGAGAGATGCTAGATTAACAGAGTGAACTGGTACGTTGTGGGCAAGGGTGTCCCCTTTGTGGGTCAGAGGGGAGTTCAGCCTCTAGCTAGCTCTGTTTTGGAAGCTCTCCAGCAGCGGTGCCGTCTCATGTACCGACATGACTATCGCTTCCCCTGCTACTGTGCATCTAAGGTAATGCCAAAGATGGGAGGAAGAGGATCAGACTTGTAAATCTGTGCCCGGGAGGGAAGTTTTCTAGTTCCATTTGCCAGTGTTTGGCTTCTTTATAAGTTCTTCTTTTTCCTGCTCAGTTCACCTTAAAAGATCCCAGGGTTTTTTGGGTTTGGTGTTGTTTTTTTAATAGGAGTTAAGCAAGAGAGATTCTAGCATGTCTTACTATTGGGAAGTGCCCTGTATGTTGTTAAGGCAGGCAGGGTTCTTTGGGTAAATGTGATCTCTTTTATTAAACCAAGTAAATAGTTGGGGAGAAAAGTTATTTGCAAGCTTTCGGATGCAAACACCCTTCGTCTGGCATTGGGCCGGATGTTACTTGGCTGAAGTTTCAACAGTGGGGCAACATATAGATTCTAGAGTGACTGGGGTTAGTCGAAGATGCAGGTAATATAAAGCAGTGCCTTGACCCACCATTTCTGAAGTCTTTTGATTGCATCAAATCTTCCACTGAAATAAAGTGTAGTTTCTAATCCTTGTCGTTGCAAAGGAAACTGTAAGACTGTGCCCCAAGTGCAACCAATGCAGAGAGATCTGCTGGCGCCTTTGGAGAACCTGAAACAATAGCCATTGTTGGGGTGGGTGGAGGAGCCCATCGCAGTGCCCTGGCTCTGTAGGAGTGTCAAGAGGGCATCGCCCGGCCGCAGGGAGGATGAGGCTCTGCAAGAGGTACCAGAACAGTGCCTGCATCAGGATAATTCGAGGACCTGTATGTAATCTTGCTACAGTGCTCTGTAGATATTGCATAGCCTGGAGCATGGAGTGACTTGAACAGTTTGCCTGGCCAGGTACAGATCTTTTTTTCAGCATTTGTGCCTTCTGCAAAGGGGGCTGTAACGTGCACCGGACCCCTCCACAATGTGGATGCTGACCCTCTCCCTATGCTCCCCACAGGAGCATCTGTGCTGTCGGCTGAGCAGTCCATCACGGCCGGACGCCGCTGTCGCAGGGAGACGCAGTGGAACGAAAACAAAAGACGTGACAAATTTGTCCTTTTCTCTTTCATAATTAACCAAAATATCTCGTTGTGTAGCAAAGCGCGGCTCCTAATTAACAGACAGGCGAGAGGCTATTTTTAAAATCCAGACCCCCAGTAATTATATCTGCAGCAGAGAATGATATTTCAGTCAAATGTAACAGACAGTGAGCCCAGTTCCCCAGTGAGGCAATTAATATTTCACACCTGCCAAGCAGACCGGCAGCGGGAGGAGAGGAGGGAAGAGGATGGGAAAGGGGATGTTGCCCTGTCAGGGACCCATAATTTTTAAGCAAGAAAACCATGAAAGAAGCAAAATCCTCCCTTTCGTTGCACAGTGACCAGTTAGTACCCTTATTATTCAGGCATGGAAACAAGGCTCAGCAAAACCTCACATTTGCCAAATGACTTCCGCAAGGGGAAAAGCGGACAGTCCTCGAGCTGGAGCGCGTGGTTGAAGAGGGCTACACATCTGAAATCTGGAGATATGCTCAGTGTTCAACACTGAGCCGGAAGGATCACATTAGACACCTTCTTTTCTTCCTCTTCCAGAGGGTCAATGGCTGCAAAACATTAGCAGATATTCTTCTAGGGATTGCATCTGTCGTCTTGGCAAGCCTCACAAGAAGCTGTCCTGACGGCTCCAAAACATCCGCTCAGGTCTGCGATACCACGAGCACTGGAGAAAATGGAGAGGGTTTCCTTTTTCTGAATGTGTGTGAATTTGGTGCTTGTCAAAGGCACTGGATGTAGAGTCCTGGAAAAGAGAGTTCTGTGACTACAGGCATCATCCATGGAGCTGCTATAAAATTTGCCCACATTGCCCTTCATGTCAGAGTGCCTCCAAATCTTCTGGATGAGGCGTTCCTAGAAAACGTCCGAGTCTCTCAGGCTGCAAACAATATAGTTCTGCTCATGGTGGTATTACCCAGTGTGGACTCTTGTCTTTGATCTGGAGCAAGGCCACCAATGCTCTGTTGGCTGGGAATAACTGTATCGACCACCTCCTGAATTTCTCCTTCTTTCTCAGCATTTTGCACAGGCACGGAAGGAGCCCATGGGTAAGGTCTACCTTCACAGCAGTGCTCTGGGTTGGGCGAGAGGCAGAGTGAACATGCCCTGAGACCTTGGGGGATGAAAGGAAGTATGCTAGCAATGCCCTGAAGAACCTGAATGAAGGCTGAAGAGGGGAGGAAAAGGCCTGGGGAGCAATGGTTGCAATGTAACACGCACAAGTCTTCAGTTGGCTTTCAATGAGAAATGGAGAGTGTCCTGCTAGCTTGAAGGTTCAGTGCTGCACAAGCAGGTGATGTGCCAGAAGCTTTGGGCTATGATGGACTTGTCTCCAGAAGACTCTCACCCTTGCAGAGATGAAGCTTTATTTGTTGCTGGAAACAAGCCCTCGCAGTGCCAGGGTTGTGGGGTTCTTTATGCCTGGCGGCGTGCGGGGGCCGAGTCGATGGAGTGGGCGATTCAAAATGAGTGCCCTGAGAATAAAGCAGCAAGCGGCTAAGTATGCAGCAGGTGAAACGGAAGAGGCCAAGAGAGCTGCACGGCAGCAAACAGATCCCCGAAGGAAGGAGAAGTGGCAGCGGCTGAGAAAATGCACCACGTTGCTCTTCCTGGAAGGGACTATGGCACTGGAGGGACAAAACCATGCTGCTTAGAGACAGGGACTGAAGAAAGCATCTTGTAGATGCTATAAGAACTTGCTCTACTTGTTTGCTTCCATCTGCCTCGGGATGGGACATGAAACCAAGCAGCTCTAGCCAGCCCGGCATCAGTTTTACTTCTCCCGAAATGCAAGTGATGTCAGGAAGACTCCAGGAGCTTGAATAGGCTCTAGGCCCCTGACCAACAATAGGAAAGATCCAAGTAAGAGTCTCCATCATTGCACTTTCCCAGTGTTTATCGCTAATTTATTGCCTCTCAATGTTTGGATCAGGAAGCTGGTTCTTCCAGCTAAGCACCTTAAAAATAATGAGGGGGTGGAGGGTCATTCTCTTCTCCCCTCTGAGCCTGGAAACCAGGTTCAGTGTCTCCTGCAACCTAGCTACCTTTGCAGCATGGGTCAGAAATTGTCCATCTATATGTTTGGAGTGAAGATGATAACGAAGCACTCTGCTCCCAGCATTTCTATGGGCAGCAACTGCATCACCTTTGAGAAGGGGCTGAGTCTGGACAGATGCTTTTCTACCCATGTTTGAAAACAGAAACAACAGCCCCATGCATCCCAGGTACGTGACCCACAACTCCACACCAGTATAATGTAAATTGATCTAATTTTACACCCAAACTGAGGGAGTTATGCTCTTGTGCAGATCGTGTCTGCAGTTTAACCTGCCTTTGTACTCAAGACGGATGGGCAGTTGTCAGCTCTCCACCTTGTGAGATGCTCCAAAAGCTACCAACTGTTTGCAGATATCCCAGGATAACTACTATTCATCTGTTCACTCCATCTCTCAGTGCAGCTCAGTAGCAGCATACAAAACCAATGCAACTTATGCTCACGTGTTTGTGTCTAGGCAACCCTTGGGTGCTTTCGACTCCCAACTCTGGTAGAGCTCACAAGACTAATCAGGTGAACAGACATTCATACCCAGGGAATATGGGGGAAGAGACCCTGCTTAGGTCTGTCACAATATATTTGTGTGTTGTTTCCGTATAACTCCTACTTTGTCCAGTGTGCTTTGTTGTCTCTTTTCTTCCCTAAACTTCTGCTGGACTGGAGAGTTGGGTATGTCGTTCATGGCATGTGCAGGAACCTATAGCGCTTTCAGGACCTTTTTATCTCAGCATTTCAAAATACTTTATTTCCAACGTAAAACTCACAGCCCTTTGCGAATCAATGAAGCGTTATTCTACCTATTTTATAGATAGAGGTGCTTGTTATGTTTGTGGCTCAGGCAGCTGTAAGAAATTCAGAAAGGCCATGTCGTTAAAATAGAAGCACACACTTATGAATGATGATCCAGAAGTGAAAGAGAGAGTCTCATTACCTCTGAATAGGGAACTGGAAGCAAAGAGATGCACTTACTGCAGTGATAGGCACTACAAGATATGTCTACACCGCATAACGTAGTGCCAGGCAGAGGTACTTGAATGAGCTCAGGTACCAAAAGCATTGCATCTAGATCACCTTGTTAAAGCCCTGTGCTTGACTAGCCCTGAGAGGTCCTCATGAGAATGAGGGATGATTAGCCCAAATCATGAAGTACCACGCTATCCTTCTTGATGCGTCCAAGCTAGTTCAGATGTATCTGTATAGCACTGTATTGTGCCATATAGACAGATCTACCGGAGGGGCCACAACACAGAGAAAGTGACCATTAACAGAGACAAGTCTAAACTGAATCTGCGAGTCCCTCGCTCTGATGAGCAGATGTGTGTTTAACCCAGGAAGAGATGCCTGCAGCTGTAATGGTGCCTCCTATGGGAAGGCAGGTTGTGCCAGCGGCGCTGAAATGCAGAACCACTGGCGCGTGGCCACCCCTCGGATGGTTTGCCTATGGCTTGGCTCCCTTTTGGATGCATCTACATGGCAAACCGAAGACTCGTGGATTCGTGGTTGTTAGGGTCGGAAGGGACCTCGGTAGGTCATCGAGTCCGACCCCCTGCCCTGGGCAGGAAAGAGTGCTGGGGTCAGACGACTCCAGCTAGGTGCTTGTCCAGTCTGCAAAGAGAGGTGGTTGCAGTTCCCTGAGCTAGCTTTAAGCTAACTAGTTCAGGTGCTGTGCAGACTCGGGCAGCTAGCCCCACCAAGCTCTGTGCTGCCTCTGCTTTTCTGCTATCGCTATCTGACCTAGCTATTTTAAGGCTTGTTTTGGGTACTTCCGCACAAACTTTTATCCACACCCTTGGATTTTAGTGTAGCTATACCCTTTGTTTGCCCTTTCTTTCCCCATCTGATGTTGCATTTCAGCTGTTTAAGAAAGTTTTGCTGACTCAAAAAGAGCCATGCCATTATTTATCACTCCACGGGTTTTGATAATGGGATTCTGCCAGCGTCTCCTATGCTAATGTTTTCTTCTGTTGCTCACTAGGAAAGAATTGCCACCCCCCCGCCCATATCCTCTAAGATACCTGCAGGATATTGTGGCTGAGAGAGCCAGCTAGCCTTGCTGCCAGCTGTACAGATTGGTGTCTCTTGCTCTCCTTCTGGCTCAGTGAGTCTTGCAGCTACATTTCACACAGCAGTGGGCTTTGCTTTCCTTTAGTTTGATACTGTCATTTCTACCCAACTCTCCACATGCACACTGAAACAATACTCAGCCTTAGAATAGCTGTTCCAACTTTATAAGCTTGGATGTAATGTGTGCAATGGTAGTAAAGCCTGCAATGAAAGACTAGCCTCTGGTGGACCCCATCAGTACCCATTTTCATAGGTTGTAAGGCTGGAAGGCACCTTGGAAGACCATCAACTATCCCTTTATTTTTTCCGTGTAAGTGCTGTTTGGGAGATCAGCCTGCATCTCTGCCAGGCAGCTGCTTTTATTTTGCTCCCTTGTGAGATCAATTAATAAGATGTTTTATATTCATTTTTCCCCCAACTGTCGATCTTGAAGCTGTGTCTAAAGGTAAGCAAATATTGCTTCTCAGGGGGAAACTGAGCTGCATGACAAAGAAACGACTGATCTAGTGTCACACAGGAGGGCAGTGACAGAGCTCTTGAGCACTGGGATTTGGTCACCTCCCTGGCAATTTTTTGGTGGTGTACGTCTCCAGAAAAGCCACTTGAGCACAGGCTGGCATTTTCTTCTGCATGCCTGGACAGCTACAGATGCATCCAGACTGGTTGTGTGCTGGGGGGACACAGTGAGAGTGAGAACAGACTGCTGCACTTAGGTCTCATAAAGTACTTTTCATCCATAAAACGCAAAGTGCGCGTGTGTATATTCAGCTGTTTATGTCAACAGTCCACATCCATACTGGTCCTTTAAGTCCTTTTAACACCCAGGCCCTTGGAGAGTTGCATATTAACAATGGAGACTATGTTTCTGGGTTGTTTTTGCCCCCCCCATGATTTTTTTTGTCCATTAGCATCCACAAAACATTGTAGAAATGAAGGTGAATAACAGCACTGTTGACAGCCCTTAAGCCGTAAGTGGGACTAGGAATTTATTTCCTTCTAGACACCCTGCAGTGTATGTATATAGACCTTCTGCTCTGATAAACACCTACAGATGGGTTCAATGGGAATGTTTCCTTCTTTAATAATGTTCGGCAAATGCTAGACAACATAAGGTACAAAGCAACTCGGGGTCTCTACATAATATTCCTGTCTCCCCATAGTAGCCACACCGATTTGACCGCAACGAACGCGGCATGGTCATCGGCTCGGG
>NW_017729019.1:9866447-9867368 GCF_001723915.1 Gavialis gangeticus | reverse complement strand
CTAGACACCCTGCAGTGTATGTATATAGACCTTCTGCTCTGATAAACACCTACAGATGGGTTCAACGGGAATGTTTCCTTCTTTAATAATGTTCGGCAAATGCTAGACAACATAAGGTACAAAGCAACTCGGGGTCTCTACATAATATTCCTGTCTCCCCATAGTAGCCACGCCGATTTGACCGCAACGAACACGGCATGGTCATCGGCTCGGGTGATTAGCGACCTGCATTCCTGGAATGCAAGATCCCAGGCAGCACATCTGTACGTCTTAGCTAGCAGTCACGATAGCCGTTGTTTGTGACCTTGCAGTCGGCACAGCAGGACTCCTGCCAGAACCAGGAGCTTCTTGCAAAATGCGCAAGGAACACCAGCTCCTACGATCCCAGAGACACGTCTTACCCCTCTGTGGCTTCTCTTTCAGCTCCTGTATAACTTATGCAATGGGGTGTTGCAGCTCCTGCATGGAAAGGATGACTTCAGCTTGGGTCTCTAGTTAAACCAGTCTGTGACGGTCTCTTCTCTAGTAGAAGAGGTTCAGTCCAGGGGCCTCATTGCAAGCCAGAGTTCAGCTCTGCTGCCCTGGGCCCTCTCCCTGCCGCATGCTCTGATATTCGCTGGATGTGGCAGCATTGCAGAGTCCAAAGGCTCATCCCATTCGAGACTCTTGACTTTGCCCAAGATCCATATGACGATATCAGCCACTACTACGTGCTCATCAGCTGTAACTGTCATGCCAGGCTGTACTTGTAGCAAAGCAGTTAGAGAATAACAGAAAACAGAAGAAATAGGGTCCCTTTGCTCTGTGATAGGAGTCTAGCAGGAGAAATCTCTTGGCCTTCTTCCCCATCAGCATCATAAGCAGCATGATGTGGCCGTGGAGACCTGCAAATTTAAATAGTCTCTTCTCCCCCTCTCCTTT
>NW_017729019.1:9861063-9861447 GCF_001723915.1 Gavialis gangeticus | reverse complement strand
TATCTGCCACTACTACGTGCTCATCAGCTGTCACTGTCATGCCAAGCTGTACTTGTAGCAAAGCAGTTAGAGAATAACAGAAAACAGAAGAAATAGGGTCCCTTTGCTCTGTGATAGGAGTCTAGCAGGAGAAATCTCTTGGCCTTCTTCCCCATCAGCATCATAAGCAGCATGATGTGGCCGTGGAGACCTGCAAATTTAAATAGTCTCTTCTCCCCCTCTCCTTTTTTTCCTCAAGCAGTGGATAGATATGAAGGAAAAAGTCAAGGTACTACATACACAAAGCCCCAGCCTTCCCCCAGTGTATAAGGAGCTCTCTGCATCATGTTTTGAAATGGCTTTGCTCCTAGAGAAAACTGGTTTGATGTTTTCTGACAGTTATGA
>NW_017729019.1:9833034-9856063 GCF_001723915.1 Gavialis gangeticus | reverse complement strand
GAGTCTGGCAGGAGAAATCTCTTGGCCTTCTTCCCCATCAGCATCATAAGCAGCATGATGTGGCCGTGGAGACCTGCAAATTTAAATAGTCTCTTCTCCCCCTCTCCTTTTTTTCCTCAAGCAGTGGATAGATATGAAGGAAAAAGTCAAGGTACTACATACACAAAGCCCCAGCCTTCCCCCAGTGTATAAGGAGCTCTCTGCATCATGTTTTGAAATGGCTTTGCTCCTAGAGAAAACTGGTTTGATGTTTTCTGACAGTTATGACAGGCCTCAAATGAGACGATTAATATTTCACAGCTGCCAACTTCGGAAGGTGACTTGGAAAAAATAAGAGGGGAGGAAGAAGGTTTGTTTAAAATTCATAAACAAAAAATTAATAAAAAACACAAGGAAGCAAGCGCTGGAGGAGGAGGCTGCCGGCTATATTCTGCTAAAGGGATAGCTGACACATGCCCAAGGATGTATGCATTCATCCTTGCAGGCAACTTCTAAACAGCAGCCCCTAAAGCGAGTGTGCGGGCTCTGATGAAGTGGGGATAGTTGAGACGCCCAAGCATCAGGTGTGAAATATTGCAGCATGCTGGAGTTTCTTCATGGTCAGTTTATCAAGCCATCTTCATCTTGCTGAAGCAGATGAACTGAATCCCTTGCTGCTTGTTACAAGACCTTGAAAACTGATCCCTTACTGCTCTGGATGGATCTGAACAATCCCCTGGCTTGTTTTCATGAAGCTTGCCCCAGTCTCCTCACTCCCTCTGCCCAGTCTTACTGAAACGCCTCTGCCCAGGATTGAGTTGCTCCCTTCCATCTCCAAGCTTGGCTACATTTCAGGCATGCATTTATGTAAATGCAGCATTTTGGAAAGTGCTTTGGGATGGAGAGTGCTATGGAAATAGAAGAGCAGTATGGCAAGGGAAAGATTTCTGAGTAATGCTTGCAAAGGCGGGGTTTGCTGTGAGACTGGCAGAAAAAGGATGTTGTTTGGTTTCAGTCGAAGGATAGAGCATCTGGGATACAACTTGCCATCAATCCCCCCTAGCATTGCACACAAAGAGAGAGGACTTCTGTGCAGTTAGCGAGGATGAATCCACCAGACCAGTCCCACTTAATCCCTCCTCCTTGATGCATTTGCAAAAGCAGGACACATGGAGAAAACAGACCTTGTGCAGGGAGAAGTGCTGGGGGTGCTTCGTAGAGGATGGGTAAGGGCATAGAGGAGCTGTTGGGGGGAAAAAGGAAGGAAGCAGAGCAAGGCACAGAAAATAACCACGTAAAGAAAGGTAGCAGGAACCCGCTCCCACCCCTGGCAAGTGCAGCCGCATCACAAATAGCAGCAATTGGTAGCTGCAGTCAAGACTAACTTGAACTTGTTGCGGAGAGAAAAACTCAGGCGATGCCTTCAGGCTAGGCTTTGGGGAAGCACGGCAGAAGCTTTCTGCATCGTACCAGCCTGTTGTGCCGTGTGTTTTCTGTGGATAAATAGAAGCCTCGAGTCCATGGGACGGCTGGCCTGGGACTTATTAAGCAGCACGAGATTCACTTATAAAGAGAATGAGATCCAAGAGGGCAGGCTTTAAGGAAACTGAAAGAAAACACAATTGATCTTCACCCACTTTCTGAGCTCAGCTCTTTCCCAAAGTCCTCTGAACTTTGCCAGCTGCTCCGTATGGTTACAATAGATGTCCCCCCCTGCTCTCGTGCGGTGTACGCATTAACGTGTTCATTTTCTCAGTTATGGAGACAAAATTGCGGATTTTCCTTCCCAGTGTTCATACTGTTGAGGATTAATCTGCCCATAAATGGATAATCTGTCAGCGTTTAGATGCCTCGAAGTTGGGAGGAGATTTACAGGCCTGTGATACCATCTGCTTTATTAAAAAGCTTTGCGAACCTGACATTTGATTTGTTCTTCAGGATTGGGTGACAAATTACTCCGTAAATTCCAAAATAATTATGAGAGCCACGGAGTAGGGAGAAAGATTTAAAAAAAAAAAAAAAAGGCAGGGTGGGGATAGTTGTACTGGCAAGAAATGAGTAAGAATATACATGAAGGGAAGGGGGAAACGTGTCTCTTCTTGGTCGACTGTTGGCAGTGGCTGCAGAGCTGACCAGAGACTGCAAGGCTAGAGCAGAGCAGTCCCTAGGCAGGGGCTGGAGGCAGGCTGTCTAACTCTTTTGTATTTTCTGCGTTTTAAGGGAACAGCTGGTAGTATGTGCTATAGCCTAGTTTGTTGAGCTAGGGCCAAGCAATGAAAAATGAAGCTGTATTTCCTGGGGAAGGGAGTGTGGGCTAGTGATTAGAGCAGGGGAGGGGGAACAATTAAGATGGCAAGTCAGCAGCATGTTCGTGACTGCTGGAGGCTGGATCCTGAACCTGATGCCCGAGTGGGACTGAGGGATGAGCTGCGCATCCCTGTTGGTCCATGCAGCAGGAGCCATCTAGTCCAACCCCCTGAGCCAGGCGGTCACTTCATGTTACAGGTCGCAAAGCTATTCTTGCAGGGCAAGCTAAGGGGCAGGTGCTGATTGCCAAGCAAGCTGATGGTAGAACAGGAATGAATGCCGGGTGCCCAGGCCCTGTCTCTTGTCTTAGCCGTTAGACATGACAATCCTCTCAAATTATGCAGGGATCTGGCTCCAATAATGCAGTCTTTTTATTGACACTCTGCCACTAGTCTAATGAGACAAGATGATGGTAAAACACCAGTGCAGAAAAACCCTATAATGATTAACCCAAAGCCAGCGAGATGAAATCCCAGGAGATCGCACGCATTTCCAAAGCTATCTCTCTGAAGCATTTCATGTAAGTAATGGAGCTTTAGCCTTTCCTTATTGATTGCATGCTCCTTGTCACGGGAACTCTTTAACTAAATGATGCTGTATTACTTGTGCTCTTTAACACCCTTGCTCCGGGTTGCCGCTATGGGTGATAGGTCCCCGTTCCCAAGTTAGAGCGTGAGTTCGGGTAAAGAGAAGAAATGTCAGACTCTTGTCCTTGCAGCGGTAAACCAACCTATTTCCACAGTATATCTCACTGCGCCCACTCATGTTACACAGCCTTAAAAGCCGCACGTGTTGAGTCGTTTTCCCTCTAGGAAATGAACGGGAAAAAGCTAAAGCATCCATCTTCCCTTCTTGCTACCTACACCTAATAACTACAGAAGTGCATTGGTCTACCTCATCCTCAGTGCCATGTACTATACCTGCATACAGGTCTCTGAGCTCTTCCCAGGTTAGCTTTGGAAATGAGCGGGGCTAATTACTATCTGGATCCCAGATACTTTCAGAAATCACATGTTGGACTCCAGCGGCAGACTGCCAGCATGCTGGATTTCGACATGGAGACCCTGTTTACTTGCACATTGTTTCCTTTTCTCCCCATCTTTACCGTCCTCCGGGTGAAAATGAATAGGCGCTATTGTAAGAAATGTGGAACGACGGACCTGTTGTAAGCCTTGTGTTTTGAAGCATGGCTGCTGTTTCAGGGGGACAGGCTCATTTTTCAATAGTGTTCTGCTCAGTTTACATTTTCGTAAATTTATTTTCATGTTTTCACTAAGTTTTTGTGAGTGTCTGTATTTTTCCAGGAGCAAACTTGGTGCATCCTGCAGCTTTGACAGCTGCAATTAATTTTCCTCATTCATCTTACTTGGGGTGGGGGGAGGGAATAGAAAGGGGGAGACGTGTTTTGGTTTGTTTTATTTTCCAAGCTGTAAGACTGTGTCTGCTCCTAACTTTTTTTCCTGCTCTCCTAATCATGAGAACCTATAGGGCTGGAAACATGCAGTCAACAAGGGCTCGTTGTGCCTTTCAGCCACTGGGAAAGCGTCTCCAGGAGCAAGAGAGGAGAAGAGAGATGAATAGACGCAGGCCCCGCAGGTGCGTTGCAGGCGGCTGGCGCGCAGCGTTTCACCTATAGCCTCTCTGTCCCCTGCCTCTTGTTAAACTTCCTGACTGAATTTGCTGCAAGTCAGAACCGCTTGCTGGGTGTTTCTATGAGAGAGGCCAAGAAGACTGTTTGCTGCCTTTGTTTTCTGTTTGTATTTGCAGTAAAAGAGGCAGCCTCTCCCATTTACCTTTGACATTTTTCTGCAATCTTTGAAGGCAGAAGAAATGTTCTGCAGTTTCCGTGCTGGAGACCAAGGACGAGCCGTCCTCAGCCAGGAGTTTCCTAGCTGTCAATGAGCTGCGCGGCGCTGTGGCTCTTCAGAAGTGCGTCGTGCCAGCACAGCCAGCGCCCCGATCCCAGCTGCACCAGCAGCAAAGCCTTGTGACTTGGGGTGAGGCAGGGACTCTCCTTGAGGGAGCAGAGGACCTATGAATCCCACTTGCTATTCCTGCCCAGCAGACAGCTGTGCTTTGTCTCTCTCTCTCTCCTGGCGAGGTCATTACAGTCTCTTGGAGGAGCTGACTTGCCTTCGGTGTCTAGTTTATGGACGTTTGCTTATTTGTAACATCGATGCTGTGGGGATGGGCTCTGAAATTGTCCTGTTTTTATATGTGGGGTTTGTTTAGTCAGGGCAGAGGTTCTAAGCACGCCAAGGAGTGAGATGTAAATAAAATAAATCTCCTTTTTGATTACAAGCATTTTCTTGCTGTTGCTTGCTTATGAATGTAGTGCTAGTGAACATGAGTCGGGCACCTGAAATCAAGCTTCTGGAATAATTAGAGACTCTTAATTTGTCTTTGGGCAAATCATCTGGAACTGTACCTGCTCCCACCCATTACAGCTGGGGTGATGTCGGCTCACTCTTAAGTACTCTGAAGTTTTTAAAGAAAAGACGCACAGTATCATCAGCCCCCTGTAAGGGAGCTCTGTCTCTCATAAACAGTTGGCGAAGGTTGTTCTGCAATAGGTCAGGACCTTCAGCAGAAGTAATTCTGGTGGAAGCGCATACAGCACCGTAGGGGGAAAACGTATTTGATGGAGCAGAGAAAGAAGTTACCTAAAAGGAAAAGGTAATTGAAGGACCTAGAGTTCCTATGAATAATAGGTTAGGGGTAAGTCATCCATGAACCCCCATGGAAAGGTAGATGCGTGCTGTGGCGGCTGACCCTGGGGGCTCCACATCGGCTGCCTCCAGCAGGTCAAGGTCAAAAGCAGCCTGCCCGGGTCCCCGTGCAGCTGAGCGTACTATGGGCTCACTTGTACTTGCTGTAACATCAATTCGTACACAAAACCAAACAGAGTAACATGAGCGGGGGCTGCCTGGGGATGGGAGAAGGGAAAGCCAGCCCTTTTTTTTTCTTCTTCTTTTTTTCCAGCTTTCATCCTTTGTTTTTCCCCGTACACAACTTCGTTTTCCTTTCCTTTGTGCACCGGGAATTGGAAGCCTTGTTTGCTGCATTGATGAGAGTGTGTATGAAACTGCTAGTAAGGGTTACCTCTCCAGGATGAACTTGCATTTTTCTGAGAGAGGAGTTATAGTGTCAGTCCCTTGAGACCATGCTACTTCAGGGAAGTAGCCAGTTGTTAGCTGTATCGTTCCAGTTCTTCCCTGGTCATGGGTGTGTTTACCTACTATTAGGATGCTGCTGTCTGTCTGTCTGTATTGCAGTGGTGTCTATGGGCCCCACATAGGGGTTATGCTAGGCGCTGCATAGGCCTGCATAATAAAATCAAAGGCCCCTGCCCCATGTACTTGCTTTCTAAGTATCAAACAAAAGACAACAGATAGATGTAAAAAAACACAGAGGGGAAGAGCTATTGCTATAGTTAAGTATGATTCTGCCAACTGAGTTGAGTGGGAAGCTCCCCCGGGCTCCAGCACCTAGAAAATGAGATGACCTCTCAGCTGGAAGCTGCCCTTCCTGAATCCTTATCAGCGTAGCAACCTCTGGAGGAGAGAGAGGCACTGATGATATCCCTGCTATGACCTGGGGTGTTTGGTGCAAGGCCAGCTTTCACCATGTTTGGTGGGTGACAGGGTGAAGGCAGGGTTGATATGCACCTTACAGACTAACAAAATAAGATCTATAGAGAGCATAAGCTTGCATGAACTCATACTGGCTTCATCAGATGCTGTGAAAGGTGACAGGGTGCCAGCTTGAGCACAGAAAGGACAAATCTGCTGCACCCAGCAAGCATCCATCAGCTCTGACATCCTTTCTCTGTCTCTGGAAAAATTAAGAGTCATTAATTCTTCATTATGCTAAGGAGGCTTATTTTATCTTGGGGATGTCTAATGCACTTATTATTATCACCCACTGCAAATACACTTAACCTCTAGGCCAGGGGCCATCAAGATAAATGAGAGCCAGGTAAACAGGACAATTTAAAGGCATCTCAGATGTCTCATTAAGCTGCTCAGGCCCCAAATGTTAGGGGTTTTTTATTGCTAAATTATTCTAACACCAGCAGATTCCAGACCCTGTTATAATAAAATAATTGGCACATTAAGATGGTTTCTCCCATCTAGAGTCTCCCAGGGCAGTGCTTGCCTAAGAGGACCCCCCCCCCGATACTGTGTGCATACCGGTGAACTGAAGACAATATAAAAAGATGCTGTTGAGATAAATTGCACGCTCTTTTCCTTACCTAAATCATTATTTGCACCTTAGAGGAAAAGAGCAATCATTCTAAACATTCAGTGTATTTTGCCACCTCTTCTGGATATTAGTCTAGTTTTGCTAAGCAATCAGTTTTGTAATTAATTTTGACTTTTTTTCTGCTGCTTGTCTGTGATATGCTGCCAGACAGGTTTCCTGCATTTTGCTTCCAGAGCCTCGTTCAGAGAGGATAACAATTCACTACTGCTGCCAGCTAGTGGAGCTGCTAGCTGAGTGGGCCGGTAGTGGTGCTCTGGTGCTGGAAGTCCTGGGGTCTGGACAGACGTTGCATAAACCAGTTTTGATCCAAATCAGTTTGGTCTGATACTACATTCAGCCAGGTTTATCTCAAACTGGTTTCAGCCATTCTCAGACTGGTTTATGTGCACTGAACGTCTGTTCTGTTACACGTGTAAACCAGTTTCTGATCACTTGAATTGGTTTATGTGCAATGTCTGTCCCTAGCCCCAGAGTCAGGTGCCTTGGATGACCCATAAAGGTGTGTTCCTCTTTCTGCACTAATGCAATTCTGGGGTCTCAGCATTGCAGGGAATATTTTTTCTAGAGCACTTCCCCAATTTGTGTCGTGAAGTTCGTAACAAAATACTCCTGAGCTCTCTGACTTCTAGGCAAGGTACCTGAAAACTGGATCCTCAGCTGAGCCTGCCCTGAGGACAGAAAAGCCAAATCCAGGATTTCCCTTTTAAGTCAGTCTTGTCTCTTTGTGTCCTCTGTCCCACACAAGCAAGTGAAGGAGAAAATCCGAGTACTAGCTTTAAAACAATTAATGCTTAGAGAGCTAGTCCCTAACGTCAGCCAAACCCATTTGCTTACTTAACTCATGAATAATTACCTTAAGTACATTGGATAAAGTTGAGAATTAGCAGTGGTTCTCATCAGGCAGGTCACCTGAGAAATATATTTGCACAGGTCTAGTATGCAGGTATAGTAATAATACTAGAGCCTTTGGATTTTGCCAGTTTAGAGCCCGTTCATGATATAAATCAGAGTCGGGCAATTATTTTGTGCGGGGGGCCGCTTACTGAGTTTTGGCAAGCCATCAAGTGCCGCATGACGGGCAGTCAGGGGTAGCTAAACATTAATTTCCTACATTTTTAGAGGCCGCATTTTGCCCACCCCTGATATAAATACACACACCACACAAATCCATACAGAAAAGAAAATCGGAGTTCTCTTTGTCTGATGGAAACGCGAGGTCTAGCTGTTACATGTTTTAAAATTGCATTTTTCTTGAGAGGCTGTTACCAACAGCAGAAAGGAAAAGATCATCGTGACAAACTGGATTAATCTCACTTACGTGAACTTCAGTGTATGAATAAGCGCTGCATGCATAATCATTTAATTGAAAATACTCACCAAAGAAAAGAAAGGTTAAATATATAGTTTAAAAATAGCTGACGTTTCCCAATCGTTGGACATCAGATATGTAGCAAAAAATGTTTGGCAGCCAATTTATAGATGTTTGGGCATATCTTCATGTATATTTTTGCAGCAGTTTTTCCTTTGTGAACGTTTCCTATAATTTGTTTGTAAATTGTTGCCTGCGATGTTTCATTTTTTTTTTTTTATTCATTTGCTTATCGTAAAAAAATAAGAAAGTCTCTAAGTGTTTGAACTTGAGCCAGTCCCATGGCTGTCCTAGAGCAAGGGCAAGAGTTTAATTTTTTTTTTAAACAGAATTTATAAAAAAGTGCCTTTTCCCAATTTTGTTACAGTGGGATTTTAGGATGAGAACATGCAAAAGCTCAGTTTCACCTGGTTTGTAGTGCAAAAGCCTGACTTCACGCCCTAATATTTGATGGTGGCTCCTATGCACTGCCCTAATACGAACAGGTCCTACTCTATGTCGCTAGAAAAACACTTTACGGTCGCTAGAAAGGTCTTTGCATTGTCACGGGAACTTTGTTTTTCCTGAATTGTCGATATAGTCTTGGGTTTGACCTGTGATCTCCATGTCATGATAACCTGGATGTGCTATGATAGCTGGCCTTGTTAAGAATTCAATGTGGTACGGTGCAATTCTGGACTCGGAAACCCTGGGCAAAATTTTAAGCTCCCCTTTTCTCTCCCTGAATGTTTAGATTTTAACATAACCTTCCTGTAACACTTCCCTCCTTCCCTGGTAAGTGCTGTGTTCCTAAGATGCCCCTCGCTCCCTTTCCCGGGAGGTTTACCAGGATAGCATCTGATTGCCTATGCGCTTTGATTTTCAGTGCCTCTAGAAGCTTTTTGTTCTATTATTCACTGTAGGTCTGCATGTTGTCTGTGCTTATTATGTGCCATCAGAAGGTAGCTGCGAGTCTGCAGCTTTCCCAGCCGCTGCTATTGTACAAACACACATCAATAAATAAGTGGTGTCTGAATTTAGCAATGTGTTTATAATTGCTAACACAGCCCTGTCTTTTTTTTTTTCAGGTCATCTAACTGGGAATTTGGTATAGTCTTGCTGTTGCATCCTTGCTTCAAGAGTCAAGGGAAAAAGAGAGTCACTGATTTCCTCTACGCCACCCCACCCACCTCCCATCCCCAAAAAACCCCAGCAAGACAACTTTAAAAACAAGATGGAAAAGGTATTTTGAATAGAGATTTCTTTTACTGTCATCTGTGTGGTGGGTTTTGGAGGACAAGAGGTAATGATAGCCATACCCATAGTGTAGTAATGGAGCTATAAAGCAAACCTATAGTCTGGTATCAGAAGAGGTGTGATTGTAGCATATGCAGGTGTGCCCACACTCATTTTATCCCACCTTCATTGGTACCGACGGCAGCCGAGCCATCGCAGTAGGAGCTGCAGCACAGGCTGTACAATCCTCCCTAGGACCTTATTTGGGTAATTAGCCATTGTAAAATCAAGGACCACTTAGGCTTGATTACTATTGGTAACTGAACTAGCTCAATTAAAGCTGGCATGTGAAAATCTACACAGGGTCTAATTTTTGTTGTGACATGTGGGTGCGTAGTTGTTTGGGAAAGACTGGGACTAGCAGTAATTTTCCTTAGACCAACCCAACAGCTCGCAGAAGGCAACAACTTCCAAGTTTCTACTGCCCTTGCCTGGACTGAAAATTAAACTTCTAAATGATAAAAACTAGCATCTACTGAATCATCCAGTCAGCCGGATCATGCACAAGACAAGTTTGGTAGTCGATGAAAGGGCCGCGCTTTAAAGAAAATCAATTAAACGTGATATACTATCTCATTAGTCTAGTCTGAGCTGAATGGCCGTGCTCCATTTTCAGTGTAAGTTCTGATATTACCCTTTATCATTGATGTGGCTGAGAGGATAATTTTAGGGGTGGTCTTTCAGTGCTATGACTTGTCCCCCAGACGTTGCCCCAGTGCTATACTGGGAAGGTGATGCCACGCATCCATGCAATGGTATGAGTTGAGTATTTGGAAGCCAATGCCAGTTTCTTTGATGCCACCTATATAAGCAAAGTACGTTTTGAATAGTTAGATGTTACGAGCCCAGAACGTGAGCATCCTCTTTCCCTGTCTAAACCGTGCCGAGACACATCGAAACCCGCCATCAGCAGGACACCTGAAGGCCTAGAAAATCAATCCTCTGTCTGTATGTGATGCTTTGCAGCTGCTCTTTGGAGAGCAAGGAAGTGTTCATAATCGCTGCACAGGTCCATGAAAAAAAACCGTCTCGTGTCTCCAGTACGGGCACTCTGGTTTTCCTTGACTCATTACTACCGGGTATGCTGATATAGATGTTCTTAGTAAAGACTTCTGGCTCAGCCCTTTTGAGAGGTGCAAGTGCTCTACCCTTTTGTGCCCCGTTTCCTGGCAAAAACTTGGCATTGCTTACACTCAGCAACAGTGTGGTGGGCAGAAGGGGTCCTTTTTAATTTGTACCGTTTTCAAAAGTACCAGGGGATCTTTCACAGCTGCCATTGGCTTTATGGCTCGTGTGAAAGGTGGCTCTTCTGGCATGACAGCGCCATCTGGCCCCGGGCTGTAGCACGACCCAGTACTGACTGCTCCTCTCCGGAGGGGATGAGCCCTGCCCTGTTAAGCTGGCAGGACCCACAGTGACTGCCGCCCAGAGCTGATGAGCTACAAAAGCCATTTTAGTGTGTCCGAAACTGAACTGATACCGCATGTCTGTTCTGAACAGTAAATCTTGAGGCTCTGTTTCTCCTCGGAAAAAATATTGTCATTGCTTTTACACTGTGCTTACTTTACATAAATTACAGCCAGAGGGGATTTTCTTCTTGAAAATGATGGCAGTGTAGGGTTTTTTTTCTAATCCTGCTTAATGTTGCTTCTCCAATGATCTCAGACTATCCAATTATGTCTAATGATCATAGTTACTACCTCACTTGACTGTTCAGTTTTTCAGGCACTTTCTCTTTTTAATGCACAAGCAACATTAAATTAAACTCCATCTACAGCATTTTCAGGCAAACACATGAAAAAAGAGGCAAGCGCGGAGGATTGTTGGTCAGGGCGCCAACGCTTTGCAGTAGAACAGAATCAGGGCCCAGGAATCGGACCCGGCGTCTGCTCCTGTCTCTGTCGCCGGCCAGCCGTGACATCCTGGCAAGTTGCTTTCCCGCTTAATGCTTCCATTTCCCCTCAGCCATATGGAGATAATTGACACCAGCCTCATTTCTAATGTGTTTTGCGGTCTAGGGATGGAAAGTGCTCTTCAGATGCTCCATTTTATTATCAACCAGACTAAACTCCACCCAGTACTCAGCCCTTTTAAAGTTTTGATAAAGTTTGTTTTAAAACTTTCAAGTTCCTTTGCACTTTGGCTGTTGGTCCCCATGCTTTTATGGTCTGTTTTGGCCAAGACTGGAGGTATAAAGCCCTTTGTGTGAAAGTCAGACTCTGAAGCCTCAACAGGAGCAGGAAGAAAGCCCGTTCTCGTGAGAACTTTTGAGTCTGACATGTTTTCTCTAATCCTTGACTGAGACTGAGCCAAGCGTCTGGACTTCTGGGTGCATTTCCAAACCTCCTGGAAGGTCACCTACCCCTGCACCAAAGCTTTGTTCTGAATGTTCCCCGTTTTGGTGAATTAAAGATGCACTGACCTGAAACAGGGTCTCGTAGATGAGGCTGAACCAAAGCTCCCAGATCCAAATACCTCTCAAAGAAGGAATGCTTGAATTGTGCAGCCAGGCGCCATGACTAGTGCCTACAGCAGCTGCAGGGAAAGGGGGTGGAGATGACCTCAGCTACTCTTGTCCTTTAACAGGTGTGTTGGGCTACAATAGGTCATTGATGCTTCCAGCAGTTACACAAACACCTGTTACGCTTCAGGTTTATATAAAGCCATTTTGCAAATGTTTGCAGACTTCCAGGCCAGCTGATACTTTCTCTGCAGCTTGTTAGGTTCTTGGCTGATCGATTATTCTTTCGCCCAAGTTTTCAAGCAAATGCATTCAAATCCATTTGATCAAATTTGCCTGTGATGGACCCCTCAAGCGCCAGCAAAAGGGCTTGATGGACCCCTCAGAGATGCCAAATCACTGAGAGCTGTCTTCCCACTCCTACATTTTAACAGAGGGAAGTGTTCATTGAAGAAATACCGTGTCATTTTTTATTCATGAGGTCCAGAAAGGTTTCCTTCCAACTAATCAGGCAATGGCCTTTTATAATGTATTATTCTTATATTTCCTTAGTGGCTTTCTCCTGAAGGGTTTTACTTGAACTTCTGAAATGCAGCCAACTCTAGGGAGGAGCTTGATAGCTATTTAATAGCACACAGCAGGTTTGTGAGAAGGAATAAGTACTGTAGCCAACTGGAAATACGACGAGCTTGAAAGTGGAAGAGTGTTACTCAAGTTGTATTTTGGCCAAGATGCTGGTAAGTGTGATAAGGTTGTTTTTTTTTAAACTATCACCTCGCTGCCAGTGCATGTCATGCTGAGTTGTAGCTCGCTGCACTGAACCCTAAATGTCTTTTGTGCAGAGACTGCACTGCATGGGTTTCTTGAAACATGGTGAAGGTGGACAATCAGGGGGACTTGGATAAAACCTCCCAAATTCTTTTTCCCACGTGACCTAAGGCTAGACTTGCAGCTAGGTACCCAAAAATGGAAGTAAACTGTTCCACCGGGCTTTTTATATGGGGAAGGTTTACATACAGGTCTATAAGCCGTTAGATAAACACTGGACTAGAACATTTCCAACAAGATGATCCCAACTTAGCCAAGGGTTATTCTAGGTCTCTTCCAGCCCCTCTTGAGGTCCCTTCCAGCCTATTTTTCTATGACCCTGTGCCTTACAGTGCAGTTAATAATGACCGCATGCTGCTGCAATACAGGGTTGAGTAGTGCAATGGGTCCTTGGGTATATCTTTCTCCAGATTCATCTCTTATCCAGTCCGTGGTGCTAGTCAAAGTAGCAAGAACTCAACTGGGAAAGGAACCCCTAATAGTGGCGGGCTTTCAGGATTAAATCCCAGTAAGCTACAACAAACTATAAGATGGAAAAATGCTGTCATTTTAAGAAATATTAGGAACTTTGTCAAGCACCTTGTGAAATAATTGGAAATATGTATGTGCATTTCAAATGACTGTCACGTACTGCAAAAGAGACACTGTTTTACAGCAGCTAGAATCAGGACTTTTGGGTTTTCTTCCCTGCTTTGGCACTGGCTCAGTGTGTTAATTAGCAAAGCACTTCATCTCCTTATGTCTCAGTTTTCCCGTATCAGATGATAACTATTCCCATTTCAATCTTGCAGGGAGCCTTAAGTAATGTCTCAGTATCAGTTAATGTTCACGTCAGGCTTGGGAGACAACGTGTGAAAAGAGTCAGAGAAGACCACACCTTTCTAGAGGCTTACTGCAAGTGTCTGGGATGCCCACTGCTAGCTAAGCATTACATTGTAAGTAAATAAGGAGCTTTATTTTTTTTTTAAACCTGTAAAAACTAAGATTACCATGAGAGGGCAGTATTACATCGTATAATCATCCTCCATGCACTTTTTCCCCTACAGCGTGGTTGAGTGCTGGGGGAACTAGCTCTGTTTGAGGCAAAAAGATATCATTGATTCATCCATTCATTCCCCCACGGGGAAAATTAAAGGTGCATAAACTCTAGTAAGCTACATGTGAAACCACAATAATGCAGGCCAGGAACGAATTTGTGGAGCATCTTACTAAAGTCCTAAAAGCTCCTCAAATGTTTTATTTCAACCCATCAGAAGTGGGGTTAGGTATTTGATTGGCTGATTAACTGGTCAAATATCAGTCAAAAATTGTAAAAAAAAATACCAATAGGTCCAAATAATACATAGAAAAGAGTATACATTTTCCATTAAGAAATGTGTCAAAAACAATAAAATCATATTTTTGTCCAGAAAACTATTTAAAAAAAAACAAACACTTTTTTTGTAAAATTGCTATCATCTTTGACCGGTCAAAAATATGCAGTCAATGGGCAATATTTAATTGGTCAATTGACTGGCTTGCCAACACTAATCAGAAGCTGGAAGTCTGCCAGGAAGTCAAGTAAGAGAAGAGGTGGTGGGAATTAGATGACCACGGTGGAAAAGGGGCACTCAGAGGCCAGAGCAGGCCATAGGAGAGCAGATAAATGAATTCTTTGCATCGATCTCTATCACAGAGGATGTCAGGAAGCAGCCCAGGAAACTCTATACTGGCCTAACTTCTGCTCCAAGGAAACTAGTTGACTTGATTATCAAAAACAGAATTAGTAGTCAGCCACAAATGAATATGATATGCTAGGGAAGAGTCAACGGGGGTTTTGTACAGGGAAATCATGCATCTGAGCTGATGGATTTCTCCTGTTATATGGGGATAAGGAGGGGATGCAGTCAATATGGCGTTGATGGAAATGCCAAAGTGCATAACATGCTAAAAGACAAGCAATGTCAGGAATTGTTAAGAAAGGAACTGAAAACCACCCCAAGTAGTTCGCTATGCCCCTGTACAAATACACAGGGCATCAACATTTTGAGCAGTGCGTACAGCTCTGGTCCCCTCATCTAAAAACAGGTTATGGTACAACTCGAAAAGGAACAGAGAAAGGAAACAAAAATGATCAGGGGGAGGAAGCAGTTTCCAGATGACAAAGGACTGAAAAGATTAGCATTTGTCCTCTTCAAAGAGGGAGAAATGACTGAAGGGGAATATGGCAGAGGTCTATAAAATCATGAATTGCATGGGAAACGTGAATAGAGAGCTACTTCTCTGTTTCAGAGCACAAGAATTAGGGGGTACCCAATGTGCTTTATCAAGCAGTAGATTTAAAACAAAAAGAAAAACACCTTTTCTCACTCAGTGCAATTTGTGGAACTCAATGGCCATGGGACTTAATGTAGTGTATAGCACAGTATAACCGGGTTCAGAAAGGGGCTAGATGAATTTATGGACAATCAGGGGCTATTAAACAGCACATTTGGGGTTCTATCATCAGGTTTAGGACATCCTTAAACCTATGAGTGCTGGTGATTGGGAGAGTACAACAGGGGCTGGATCACTCTACACATGCCCCATTTCTTAAACTGTTCCCTGCGCTGCGTATCACTTCCAGAGAGCAGGACACTGGACTATTGAACCATCGGTCTGATATGGCAGTTTTTGCATTCCTGTTCAGTCTGTGAGCCTAAGATAGTGACTGGCAAGAAATGCCATGTCTTTGCCATCATGGGAACTTTGTTAGTTGAAACATGAGTCTCTGCGACTGCCAAGAAAGGCTGTTGAGACCTCCACTGATATACCTGTGTCCGGACATGCCGACAACCCCTACAACATGCATACAACAACATGGGCATATCTGGGTTTTTGTTACCCCCTGCTAGTCTAGCTCTAGACTGCTCCACGTAGCTCAGTCAATGCGTCTCAGTTGTGACCTGAAATGCCCTCTGCTTTTGCCAGTGCTGGAGTTTTGCTGATCAAAATATTTTCTAGCATAAATAAAGTTACACGTGCTTCTTGTATTCACATAATATATAAAACACACTATTTGTCAATTTGAAGCCGTTAGAGGTGGCCCATTTTATGGATGCACTTAAAATATATTTGCCAATACAGTACAGTTAACCGTTTTATGGAAGTCGCCATTTTTTGCTGTGTAAAATATATGGTTTTGCAAATAACATTTATCGGAAATTAAGGTCAAATTAAGCAATTCTTATCTGTCTTCAGTAATATCTACTTGGTTCACCAGTAAGACTGACTGTAACAGTGATGGATGGAATATCTGAGTAATAAATCTGATTCACGCTTTCACATGACACCCATAAATGGGGAAATAAATTGCAATCAGCAATCTGCAGATCTGGATGGAGAAGCTAATCTGTGTACTAAATTACAAGACTTATGCTTTAATGATTTTTATTGGTGTTTTGTTGTGCTGCTGTTTATTATAGTTAAGTACTTTGGACGCTGCAGCAATGAAGAGCCGTCAGTGAAATCAGCCAGGTTAATGAAACTGTGACACGTTCCAAATGTAGTGATAAATAGTAATGACGATGTGACCAGTTTATCTCTGTCCTCTCCTCTGTCTTCCTGTCTGTCCTTTCCCTTATCGAACTTTCCCTGGGAGTTATGTCATTGCAAACTTGTCATGCTTTGTATATTTATATCAATGCACGGGCACTCCCAGAAGAGAGGAAATAGCCCTAGGATCACATCTTGTAAAAAAACGAGCCATTAAACTGTAAGGAACAACCCCATGCAATGTTTTTAATTTACTGGAGAAGGAAGGGATGCGGTCTCTTCGTTCCAAATAAATGCAAAAATCTTTCCCTTTTGAGATCCCTCCAATACCTCTGATTTCCTCTGAATGAGCTTGGATTAACAGGAACCGAAAAAAACCCTGTTCAGATAAGTTTCATTAAAGTCTCTTTCTCAGACAGAAACAATAGATGGGCTCCGTAACTAGCCAGCTGTTTTTCCCTAAATGGGGCATATTGTGTAACGGTGTTGCAGAGTTTGTTAAATGGTTGCTTCCACTCTAACCTCTTATGAGATGCAACCTCTTTGGGTCTAGTTTAACTCCTCTCACTTTTCTGAGATCAGGAGACTTAAAATACAACACAGGGTTTTATTCCGCATTTCTCTCCAACTAGCTGTTGACCTCATTGGCATCCGCTTTGTCCTTTTTTTCCCCCTCCAGTGTTCAGTATGTTACAAATTGTTTTCAGCTGAGAGCAGCTGCTCGGGCTGGAGCACTTGTTTGGTTTTTGCCCGTTCTGTCTCAGAAATGCAATATTTCTCTCCTTTTAGAGACCTATTGGAGGAAAAAAGGCTTTTTGTATGTCTGCCTCAAAGTAATTTTTGCTATTTTAATCTTGCTTTCTAGGAGTTCACTGTTACTTCTGATGGAAGGTATGCAAAAAGAGTGTGTCTGCTGAAAGACTGCAAGATTTGCCTTTGAATGACTGACCAAGAGGGTAGTGTCTTTCAGCAGTGTATTGTCTACCTTTCCCATGCTAACTCTCCCCTTGTGCCGTTGCAGCGCAAGAAAGGGCAACAAGTGTACGAACGCCCCGGGGGACTGGAGTCCTCTAGCCACAGGGGGGGCATGGCTAGTAGCAGCACAATTGCTCTCAGACACCCACTAGCCAATGCAGCTACCTCAGAAATCAAAAAAAAAAAATGCACTTTTTGCAGGTAGTTCAATTCTTGATCTCCTTGGACCACTGATTTGGTGGTCTGATTAGTGGGATATGATGGAACTGCTTCAAATGATACGGATGGCTACGCCTTGAAAAGTAGATTGAGACCCAGAATTACTATCCTGCAAAACAGTGTGCTGATGTACGTTGGTAACAGCGTTCAGTTGCTACCGATCTCGGCTGGATTTAAGCCAACAGTCTAGAGCAGTAGTGCTCAGTCCTTTAATCCCACAGGCCAGATGAGTGCTGCAGGGCTGGATTGAGCCCCACGTGCTGGGGCTGGACCCGGGGGCCTGGCTAATGTGCAGAGTCCGTCCGGGGCTCTCCATAGGGCCAGAGGTTTGGCAGCAGGGAGCCCTGCAGGTCAGATGGCAGGGTGCTGCGGGCTGGATCTGGGCTTGAGCATCCCTGATCTAGAGATAAAGTCTAGGGCCAAACCCTCTAGCTCTCCCCTCCAGAATTGCTATGTTGATGCTTCAGCATCTGTATTGAATGATCCCGTTTCTCATAGAGGCCGAGTGGAATCATTTTGCTGAGTACACTACTTAAAAACCCTTTGAACTTGTTAGTTATAACAACTTACAAGTCTGTTTTTGTTTCCAAAAGCTTTTTTTCTTAATTAAGCGTACACATTTTATACGTCAGAATTAGAATAATCATATTTTTGCTGACCTCCCTGGTAGAGGGGGAGGACCTGTTGAGTCTGAGTGCATAAGCAGTGCCTGTTGAGGGGAGCAATAAATCGGAAACACCTGTTTAGTGCTGTAGATGGAGTATGTAGAGGCTAGATCTTTCTTCAAACTAAATAAAGAAATAAATAAAATCCCAGACCTTAACCATTACTCTGGAAACATTCTTTCAGTTGTAACTTGGAAAAAGCCTGCGACTTCATGCAGATCAGCTGTGTGAAAAAGTACAGAGGGTGGACGCTGCGTTTTGAAGTGGCTGGTGCATTTACACGTTGGTTATCTGTGTATTGATTATTGTTATGGAAGCAGAAGGCAACACATCTGGGACGCATCATATTGTGCAGCCAGACTAATGATGCACTTACCCAGCATGCATCTAAATAGAGTAGCTGTATATCTTTATACGATGATTGCAAACCTATGCTTAACCTTAGTCCTAAATACAGGTTTTAAGAGCCCAGTCAAGTGAAAAATTACTGAAGCTTCTAGGTAGGTTTTTTTTGTTGTTGTTTTTTTTAACTTACTAGGACTTTTAGAGTTACTTTTGAAAACTTTTTCTTTAACCTACAGAACACATCTCCAAAAATTTCTACTATTGGACTTCATGACAGTTCATAATATTGCCACGGTTGGTCTTCGGACAAGTCCTTCAGGACAGGAAGGGAGGATCTGGCTTGTGAAGGTATCCTCATGGGTAGGGGAGCAACAAAATAGCTTCTAAATCATTCTAGTATGTCACCCCTTGTCCATGACACCCGCTCGGTGCTTGGACAAACATGCACACTTTATATTTAAAGACTTTGGACAGCGGGGTGGGGAGGGGGAGGAAGAAGGAAAAAACAAACACAAAAGAGTATTTTAAGCCAGTGAAATGTTTCAAGCCAACAAATGGTGCCAAAAAAATAAATGTCTCTAAGTGACTAATATGTTTAGAAAATGAATACAGAAAGGAACGCAGTTGTTGTTCCTTAAGGGCTGTTCACTGGACATGTATTAACAGAGGGTGGAGATAAAACTTCTCTTTACTTCTTCTTTACTTGGCTTGTCATAACTAATTGGCCTGCAGGGAAAATGGGCTATGCCAGCTCTGTGGGCACTTGCCATCTGGGTCTGATCTCTACAGCTTCATCGGAGGACCAGCGAAACGTTTGATGGGCACAATGATTAACTGCAGACACTTCATGGAGATCTCTGCTTAAGCTTGTACAGAATCTTCCACCTTAAAGTCTCTCAAAGCATTTGCAAAATATGGTAGGGAGAGTGTTGCTGAAAGGCAGCCACCTCTGATAGGCAATGTAGCAGCTGTTTAATAGGATGTAGTGACACTACACAAAGAATTAGGGGATATGAAGAAACAGAGAGCTTCCCTAGCTGAAACCATAGGAGACAGCAAGAGGCCAACTCAGGATTTGACAAGGAAGTCAGAGCTAACACCTTGACTGGGGTGGGGAGGGGAAGTGCTAAGAGATGACTGTTGTTTGCATTTTTAGGGCAGTAATAACACATGCATATTGGCCTGTTCATGTAACTGTTTGCTAGATCAGCCTCAGTGCATCATTCACCACTGCTTTCTCCCAATAAGCCATTCAAGTTGACTAGAGAGAAAAAAGACTTTCAAAATAGTGCTTGTTAAATAGATTAAAAACAATAGTGCACGCTAAATAGCATGCGCTATTGTGTGATATATGTTTAAACACTTCGGTGATTTTCTTTTTTTCTTGTTATGGACACAAGTGCAACCAAAGAGCAGCTGTAAGCAACTGGATTGTACCTTTCCCAATGATGAGGAAGTGAACAGCCAAACAATAGCTAAACCTTTGGAGTTCTGCGCCTATTAAACAGATGCTTATCTCCCTTCTCCAGGCTGCCTGTACAGCACTGACACTTCCTGAGATAGTGAAGCTTTCAGACAGATTAGTCTCCTTCAAACCCCATTGCCAAAGTGATGGATTTCCCATTGGTGGCTATTTTTAAAGCTGTTCCTTCTAGACTATAAAGAGGGAGAGATCCGCTCCAACAAAAGTCTGAGCACACTGAAGTCTTTCTTTAATTAAGAATACATGTTATCCCTGTACAGTGACCCCTTACTTTGCATAGGGAAATAATGCTTATGCTAGGGCCTCCCATATCTAGTTGGTACCATTTCTGGAGCTATGAAGCTGTGCTCTTATATAATGGACAGGAGGGCTAGTTGTCCTCTGGTCACCAAGGAAGGTGAGGAGGCAATAAGTGTGTGATCAAAGGTCTCTGATGAATGCCGATGTGCCAATAACACACTTACGGATAAAATCATAGACAATGAGGGTTGGAAGGGACCTCAGGAGGTCACATCTAGTCCAAACCCCTTCCCAAAGCAGGACCAGCCCCAACTATATGTTTCATTGGAAATAAGTGGTGGGTGCATGTCATAAGACTTGGAGAAACAACTGGTTTTTGGAGGTTTAGGAGAACCTAGAAATGAAACAGTTGGTCTCAAACATTGCAGCAAGGGAAGTTGAGGTTAGATATTGGGAAGAATTTTCTCACTAGCAGGGTGGTGAAGCACTGGAACAGGTTACCCAGAGAGGTGGTGAATCTCCATCCTTGGAGGTTTTCAAGACCTGGTTTTCCAAAGCTTTGGCTGGAATGATGTAGTTGGGGCTGGTCCTGCTTTGAGCAGGGGGTTGGACTAGATGTGACCTCCTGAGGTCCCTCCCAACCCTCATTTTCTGTGAGTCTATGAAAAATGGGCTCTGGACAGAGGAAGCCTTGGTCAAAGTCTACACCATCATCATCATTAGTTGGTTCTGCTGTAGCAATGTCTGGAAGCCAAGGCCCAAGAAAACACCATCCCTGGCACAAAAAGTTACAATTTAGATGTAGAGCTGTTGCTAAAAGTTTGATAAATCAAACAGATGGGGGAAGCCACGGGAACAGTGCCAAAGTACTGGGCAGCACCGTAAAAAGTAGGTCCAGGTGGCCGTCTTCTCCCCTCCGAAGTGGAGAGCCATTATACTACTCCTCAAAGGGAAAAATGCTGTGGGCTGGCTGAGCTCATGCAGCCTCTATTAATGTTGGTGGCCTTTCAGTTTGGCTTGTACCTCTCAGGACTTGATCTTATGTCTCCTAGCGTAACGGTGAGTTGATTTCATAAGCTCAGGCCTGTTATTACAACTGCATCTCTGAGCCTTTAGGAGAAATATTTGGGTCTGCTCCTGAGAGAAGCACTTGCGGTTCCCTTTGACTGATTAAAAGCAACTCCATCACATCTTTAACTTAATCTGGTCTCTTCCTTTTGGTTTCTATTTAGAATAGAGGTGTAGGATATTTTTAATAATTCTATAGACCAGGTTAATGTGGTTTGGTCTTAAACAGTCTAAGCATTATAGACATACAGGGTTGCTTGGTTGTAATTTTCTGATCCATGAACACCGGGTTTATTGGTTTGTCTGTGAAGCAATGAGGTTTAATTTCTAGGGCAGGGGACCACCCCTCAGGACTTCTGCAATCTCTTTCCAACTCTGTTTTTGACGTCTTGTGTGGCACTGGAACAGGCATTTGTCCTGTTCTGTGTTTCAGTTTTGTGATCTGTAAAATGGGGCTGTTAATATTTGCTTTGCATGTCAGTTGGGAGATGTGTTTAAAATTTGCATTGAAATTATTGGATTAAATGAGCTAGTTGAGTGTGAAATGTGATGTTTTAGCCAAGACATCTTTCTATAACTTTTTTTTAATCTAGTGTTGCATATCCTTTGGGTCAGTAAGCCTGGTGCCTTGAGAGTATGTTGGGAGTGGAGGACTCCAGTCTGCCCAAAAAAGTAACTTTTTAAGGGGGAAATGACTGGGCCGAAACCTGCTGAACACCATCTGCCTGCAGAATGCCTTGGTGGTGCTGCTAAAGTACTTATAGAAAGCATGTTTCCTGGCAGATAACTTCCCAGCCATATGTTTATTGCATCATTGACAATTAACTTAATCATCCTTAAATACTTGGACAAACTCCCAGCTAATGTGAATGAGACTTCATCATTGAGCCATGTGAAATTTGGACAGTTGATCTGATATCCCATAACAGTTCAGTCTAAATTGTCCTGGTTAGCGTTAAGCTGTACTTAGTTTAAACATACTGTGGCCTATTCCACCGAAGTCTGTAGCCTGCTGACTGAAAAAGGTGATGCCGTTACCGAGATGATGCATTTATCTGAACTTAAAGAGAGCAAAGTCCATTGAGTATGCGGACCTGGGTACTTAAGGAGCGTTGCTTAGGATATTGTAAGTGCTTTGGTAAAACTGAATCGCTCCCATCATGTTCAAAGCTGCTAATAAGCAGTCAGACTCAGGGCTGCTGTATAAGCCTTTAAAATTATAGCAAGTCTTCAATTTTGGGGCTATACTGGTACCAGCAGGGTGACTATTTTAGGCCTTGAACATGATGTGAGCTAGCAGTCCCCAGATGGACTAGCCTCTCCCGTTTTCAAGGCTTCTAATAGCAGCTCTTTGGGCAGCTGCTTCTCTGTCACCATTCCTATGCCATTAACTGAAGTAAAATTAGGTTACACAGTAGATGGCAGAGCTGAAAAATACCATGTATTTAAGAAGTTTATGCACTTAACCAATATGCAAATAACTGGTGTTTGTGCTAATGGAAACGAGGCCACAGAATGGCACTGGCATTGTGTTATGCAGTTAAACAAATTATGCACTTACTGGCGTGTATATATAAATGCATATAAATTGGCTCCCAGAAAGTGTGGGTATCTGCTCCTCATTTTGTCTTGCCTTCAATGCAAACATATCTCGGAGTGAGAGGGAAGGAACTCATTTACTTCTGAATGGGGTCTGGTACAAGAGTGGAAGGTTCACTATTTGCATTCATTTAACAAGTATAGAGAAACAAATGACTAAAGGATAAGAAACTGTCACTCTCTCCTGCATAGTCTCTCTCGCTTAATACGTACAAGAACCCCTTGGTGTGCAGATATGCCGTGCTCTAGGAGCTTGTCTGTATTGGAAAATGTATTGCTCAAATGTGACTGTTAAGAGTTAAAATACCTAATAAGATGTTAAACATGACTTATTGGTTGGCGTGTTGTTCAGTGCTGTCATGAACTTGAATTCACAGGGGACAAAATGTGCTTGTTAATTTTTATTTTTTTTTTTTTTTTTTTTTTTTGGACTAATT
>NW_017729019.1:9799295-9832896 GCF_001723915.1 Gavialis gangeticus | reverse complement strand
TTGGACTAACTTTTATAAAGTTGGTTCAATTACAGATATTGCCACACACATCTTGCTTCTCTCAGATCCCTTGAACCATTCCAGCTCCAAAAATACAGCGTGACTTGAATTCACAGTCAAGTTTGAACACAGTCGATTAGAGAGGCAGCAACTCTACGGTTTTTAAACAGCTACTTTAAAATATCAGCATATAGTTTCCTGCAGTTTTGTTTGACCATTCGACATTGTCTGTATTAAGGTATTTTAAAGCAACAGAATCACCAGGACTATCAGTAGGCTGGAAACACTGTTAGCACCAGAGAGAACTTCAGTGTGCACAAGGGTCCACCAGCTTCCATCATTTTTTTTGCTACCGTTCCACTTTACACCTGCAAATTGAAAGGACACTGGTAAAAAGTCGATGGGAACTTGTCTACAGTCATGTCTGTTGGCTTAAAGAACAGTACCGTGGGACTTAGATCAAGGGTCTTTACCTGAAATCCGATAAAGCTGAGATTCCACTTGGGTCCCTCCATTACAAGATGACTCGTTTTCTTTTTGAATGGTCGTCAGGCACGGTACCGTGAGCAAGCCTGTGTGAAACCAGCAGACTTGGAAAGAGACAGTCACTAGGTGATGCGCACCATAGACACACTCATAAATAAAGGCGTTTTAAATCTAGATGTGACTGATTAGATTATACTTAATTGAAGTCCTGACTACTATTAGAAATGAAAAAAATGTTTAGGTTCCCACACCCTCTGGGTGGCAAGTTGATTCTTACTCTATTTTTAGCCCCATGGTCTATTTTTAGCCTGTTTACAGAGGCAAATGAAGATCAGCAGCCTAGATCCGGATGGCCCTGCTCATTTCTTTCTGTCAAGATCCCACATGGGTGTAAAAAAGAATAGGAGGAAATGAAGCAGGAGAGACTGGAGACTAACCAGGGCATCCAGGAAAGGACAGAAGTATTATTTAGCATGGGTGAGGTGTTGGGGTATGGACTAGAGTAGTCATCTGAATGCTGCAGGCAGGAACTGACGGCCTTTTTGTGGAATGTGCCTTTAAGTGCTTTATTGTGGGTGATAATTCAGACCATTTGGTTATAGTGCAGACCTACTCCTTCTGAAAAGGCACCACCAGTTTTGGTGGATAATGCCCAGTGCATTGTTTTTGCCGCAGTCCTTAGTAAGTAGAGCTTTTGTTTCCAGTGCTGTTTTAGTTTTCCTTAGCAAGCTAAAAGCAATCCATTGCTGATCAAAGGCTCTTTGCACAAGGATTAGAGTATCTAAGAGCTATATACTTAGGACCTTACTCATGTCCCGTCCAAAAAGTGATGCCTCCAAGATGCATTGTCAGAGTAAGATGCATTGTCACAGCAGATCACTTCCAGAAAAGCAGCTGTTGGGAATCTATAGTGAGAATGATCCTAATAACATGTGCCAGAAAGTAAAACGTGACACTGAAACCTAGACTGTGGACTTAAAATACTTCTTTGAATGTAAAGAAAGTCACTTGATACGAAACCTTTATGGGAAGAGACAGATGTGTACACCTATTTCATAAGTGACGGTGTTTACTACATAATAAGTAATGAATGCATGCCTAGGTGCCGTATGGATCTTCATATGCCATTCTGGGAACTGTTTGTCACGTGGCTGTAACAAAATCTGTTTTGAGCATGAGGAGCAGGTAGAAATATTTTTGCTCCTTTTGTAATATTTGAGTTCTTTTTGAACGGTCAAGAAAAAAGGGAGCACGCCAGGTGAGAGACCGTGTGTGGGTTGGGGGCTGCTGGCTGTGTGCAAGGAAAGTGCCAGTGATAAACCCCCGGGAGAAGCCTGTGCCCACGACGGGGCAGGAGCCGGGTGGAAGAGCATGGGACTGCACAGGGAACGGCGGGGCAGCTCGCTGAGAGCCTTGCCAGGCTCCTCATGCCCACTAAACAGAACAGAGTAGAGAAGCAGGTCGTGCTGCTGTTGTCGGGGCCCGGATGGGCAAAGTGTGAGACAGCTCGTGCCTAGCAAAGCCCCGCAAGTGCACAGCTCCCTGGTGCTGAGAGGCTGAGCGGCGAGATAGCAAGCAAGGCCAGTGCTGGACAGCGCCGGGGCTGCAGTGCCGTGCTGCCCCTTGGTGCGCCGGGCAGGATCCTGGCACCATGGCAAAGTGCTGGCTTCCCCTGCCCGTTCCTCTTCCTCCCCACACTTTGCCCAGCCCAGCTTACTCTGCCGGGCAAAGCTCCCTTTCGCCTCGCTCGCTAGAGCCGTGATCCTGGAGCCGGCTTGCGGCAGGGCTGTGATGTGTCGTTGCGTGGTCCGGTTGGCGGTCGAGGACGGGTGACCTTATGCGGTTGTGCGAAGCTCCTCTTGCGGCTGTGCAGGCATCTGGCTGTGGATTTCCCTGGCAGGGTTCAAGGCCTCACAAGCTGCTACAGGGAAAAGGCTCACATGCAAGGTGGAACAGGTGAGGTGTGTCTTTTTTGGCAGCACTTAGGGCCCAGCTGAGTGGTGGTTTTCTTGGCAGGGGTGCAGGTAAATGAATCTAGGTGCAGGTGAGGGGAAGAATAATAGGAGCTGTAGCTGGATTGCTCCCAGAGCCCCTTCATTTCCAGATGCTGCACCTTTGGGCTTTTCCCCACCCACCCTCCTGCCCTTGCTTGAAGGGAGGAAGTCTGTGCCAAGTAAGCAAGTCTCGTAATCGGGGCTTGGGGCTTTTCCTTTCCCTTCTCTGGGCACCGGCCCTTTCCTTGCCTGGTTTAGCACAGCCTCCTTGGGGGTGGTTTAGGTTTTAGCTGCACGCACTGCTTTGTGACCGTGCCCTGCCGCGAGTCTCTGCATTTACCTGCTACCCGCTTCTGTAGCAACCGGTGACCAAGGCAGTCACTGTTGCTTTAAGGGGAAATTCAAAGAGTCCTGATTTGATTACTCTGCAAACAACTGTGTCCTAAAAAATAAAATATGTCCCCAAACATAACTAATACGTATTTTCATGCTTTTACACACACTTTGTTCCTCCCCCACCCCTTTATTTATTGTTTTAATGTTTTTATATTGGAAAGTGTTTCAAGGAAATATAAGTTTTACTCCAGAAGTATTGACATTGAAGGTCAGGTAAGATCTATTTTATCTTTAAGGAGGTTTTACATGGTTACTAAGGATGTGGCCAGATATTTACAGTCGTTTTCTTAAAGTGAAGTTTGTGCCTGCGCGAGCGTGCGTGCGTGCGTGCGTGTGTGTGTGTAATCCCTTATAAATGTGTCTGTGCACTGATTTCTTGGAAGTGTTCATTTCAGCATTGCAGTTCCGGCTACTTCTGTATTTTTTTTAAAAGAAGTTTTCACCCTAATAGTATTTTAAGTAAGACTGAGCATGTCTACATATGGATTGTTTTTTCTCCATGAGTCTTTGTGTATTGTAGAAAGATGGAGGGATTAAATTGTCTATATTGAGGAGGAAAGTGTGTGTGTGTGTGTGTGTGAGTCTGATCCTTTGCTATTTGTTACTGGAATATTATGAAGGCTTTTTTGTCATAGATGTAAAACTTTTCCAGTGAGCTTTAAAAAAAAAAAAAGGCACATTAAGACAAAAAAAAGTCTATATATAAACTTGGAGCGACTAGCTTTGCAACAGATGTTTCCTTCCCAGGGTTTTTTCCTGTCCTAAATTAAAAATAAAAGCTACCAGAACTTTTACCATATATATGCATACAATTAAATACAATCTAGTGCGGAAGTTTGTTGCATGTAATATTTCGGTAAGATGTGTGAGGGTGATATCCAAATAGAAACCCATAACTTTAATCTGAGTAGCTTGATTATTCTTACTGACCTCTTGATTCTGTCAGTGCCATTGCGGGTAGCCTGTTAAAAATGACTTCTCTCATAAAGTAAATGTATTTAAATGGTCAGTTATAAGAAAAAAAATAAGCCAAAATTCAGTTTACTTGTCTATAGTCATGCGAAAGGGAAAAAGCTGTCACACTTTTACTTTGAGGAGCCTAAATGAATTCTTAACAAGAGAAGTTTGTTGCTCTAACATTCAGAACAAGGAAGCCCAGAAACCAGCATTTTTATGTCATTTTAATGTTTACAAATATTGAAGGAACAATGCCTGCACTTGACAGCTCTCCAAATCTCATTTAGGGTTTGGTTCTTCTTGTACTCCATGTTTGCCAATAGATTTACTCCTATTTTGCACCAACAAGAAAGAATAGCAATATATAGCACTTACAAGGTGTTTTTTGAGGTGAGGATCCATATCTTACAAAGGAAGCATCTCCTTTTTACAGATGTAGGAATTCATCCAAGTTTTTGAGTTGCCGAAGACCACAGGGTTAGTGACATAACTAGAAGCAAAGCCTAGGTCTCTTGGTTTCTTCATGACACGGTCGGCTCCCTGCCCAAGTTATGGATTGTATATTATTATAGAGGTAAATTCCCAAACTGGTCTGCATTGCATTTGTTTCTGGGCCGCTGAAGGATTGGTGGTCACATGGTGCCAGATGTCTTGTTTCCACACGTTAAAATTAATTTAAGATGGCTGCAAGAATAGTTCATATTTTCCAAATATTTAATTTCAACATAAGTAATGAGTCTGGTTGCCATACGTTTGCTCCACTCTCAAACAGAGGAGGATGTGGGAGGGAAGGTGTCTCTCATAGTCTCTATCAAGATCTGACCTGTGTCTTAAAACAGAAAAGGGGACTGTATTCTTAAGGTGGAGGAGGGGCCGGGGGTGTTTCCACTGGGAGAAGGGGAGCAAGAAAAATGTTAAAAAAAGAAGGAAAACGAAATAAAATAAGAAAGAAAACAGAGATGAATTTATGGGACTAAGAAGTGGGATTCCTTGGTTTACCTGAACGGTACTAGTCATGCTTTTCTCTGGCTACCTGGCCAGGTTGACCACCTGGTCTGGGATGGGGGCAGTGTCTACACTAACTACGCAGCTGTGCTGCACTTTTAAACTATTTAGCTCCGTTACTAGTAGCGGTCTAACCTCAGCAGCACATTGCTCAGCCCAGGCCACTTTGCCTTGATTTTTGGCATGAGAAATGTCTCTGCGGTAGTAGTGAAGAACAAGTCTGACCTTTTTAGTACACCAGTTTGTGTCTAGATAACTGCATTTTTTTAGGCAGAAAGCAAGTACATTTCTAGGCATTCCCCTGCAAGGTTTTATGCAACAGGTCTATCTCCAATGCAACCCGTCCCTTGCAAAAGCCTTTATTCCATCCACCATGTTACCTACTGGTCTCAGTGATTTCCACATGGCTGAAGTAACTTGAGTTGTTTCTGTTTAGTTCAGTGATGGTTTTGGGGGGCAGATCATCACTTTATTTGATTGCGGAAAAAATCAAGGTGCTAAAATCTGCTTTTGAAGTTCCTGTAGTGTTACCCTACAGCATATGCAATATAGTTTTGTGTGTATAGCGCAGCTTTATAGCTTTAACACTTTCATTTCACATGGATATTGCTTACAGATTTATATAAAACTCAGGGAAAAAGGGAGGTTACCCACACAAGGCACATTAGTCAGACTTTCCATACAGAGCAAATTCTAACTGTCTTCATTTTTTAAGTAAAAGAAACCAGCTTTTCCATGAAAGAGTTAAGTATATGTGATGTCTAGGAAAAAAAAAAGGAGGGTGGGATGTGGTGGTGCAGTGTGATGGTGAGAAGCTGTAAAGTATATAGAGCTATGAGATCAAACTTCAGGCAAACTCCACCTCAGTCTTGAAGCAGAAGCACAACCTCTGTGAAGGAATATCCACCCCTTGGCTTGCTGATCGCCAAGACTGGAGCTACAGGAAAGCTGCACGCAGCCTCAATAATAGCAGGACTCGAAAACTCAAGATTACTCAGAGCAACATACAGTTTTAATTGAGAGCCACAAGCAGGGACGTTTTTGGGAAGCTTCAGAGCAATGAAGAGGAAGCAGCTTTTCTGGGCAGCTCTCTGTGCTCTGAGCCTGCTTGGTGAGTATTAAACATAAAACGATGCAGTTATAGCCACTCATTTTTTTTTTCAGGCATGAAATAGAGCAGCACGATGACAATTAATTCTTCTCTATAATATGTTCTTGGAATAGCAAACTAAAGAGAGTGCTGTCAGGTAAGGTGTATTCAATAGAAGTAGAGCATATCGCAACCTGATGTGGAGAGCCTGGTGCTAAAGGCAATACAGAGGAGAGATGCTGGCATAATCCAGCCCCTCCCAAATGCCCAAAAAGAATGAAAATCCCAAACAGGAATTAGTGATGATTTAAACAGGTGGGAACCAACGTCCTCCCCAGCAGAAAGGATGTTAGGTGGAAGCCTAAAGTTGACCGTGCTTGTGTGCCGAGTCCATCCGGCGAATGCAAGTAACTGGTGTGTCTGCACTGATGCAGAATTTCCAACTTGAATCACTATTTGATGAAAGTTAAACGCTTCCTTAAAAATATGATTAAAGTTATGCTTAGTGAACACAGGGAATCCTCCTATCATACTTCTGCAAGTAACACTCAGCATTGCAAAATGTTTATTTAGTAATGATGAGAGGATTTCCTTACGTAGCTTGTTTAAAAGGCAGTGTCTAACCTTGTTGGGGGGAAAACATTACCTCTTTTACCTCAAAACCAGGAATCTCCAAAATGATCCTGGATATAACAAGTTGAAGATAGACTGTTCTTTAATCGAATGTGCCATATCCTGTGTGTACCTCAGGATCCTCTGGGTATCAAACCTGCTATAATTGTGCCCGAGTCCCTGGAATGTGAGATAGTAGATCCTCTTAAATGCTTGGCTACCTTCTGCTCCTCCTCCTCTTTGTTTATTGCAGTGTTTAAACTTCAGAAAGGATCAAGTTCACTCTGATCTGACTCTGGCAAGATGTACATTTGCTCATTTGAGCCATTTCACCTTGGACTTCAGCGGGCACTAATCTTACAGAAAGAAAATGTACAAAGAAGCCTTTAAAAGTACACTTCAGAAGTGTCGCTCTGGGGTGCCTAGCTAGCAAGACTTGTATGCAAGTGTTCCTCTGCCGTTAGAAACCCGAGTCACTTGTGATATGAAAAAAGTGAAGACAAAATTATCTGATGCTAGCTTTGGCTTGGGTTGTGTTTTTTGGGTTGTTTTTTTTAATTTTCTAGTTGCACTGTGTCCAGAATATGATACGTTTTTTTGGACCAGTCACTGCATTGCACTTATACAGGAAATTGCACCACTTTGCAATCACCAAATAAGATGCCAACATTTGCTGGAGTAGGGAACTATTATTTCAAATATAGTTCAGGGTAATATGAAGTACAGAGAGATTAAGGATGTGATTTTCTTTTTCCAAGGGGCGGAGCACCTTAACTTGATATTTTTTGTTGTTTGTTGGAATTGTGAGTGAAACTCAGGCCAAGGAGGAATTTGTGAAGGTTTCACAATAAGTTTCTTACAAATCCTGGATTCTCCTTCCAGCTCTCTATCATCTCCTAGCTAGCTATTTTAATTGCCAGATACGTTGAGCTACATCTGTTGCACGGTAGATGCCTAAATAGCATATGCGCAATGGCGTACCTGTGGTTTATGGCACTTGTGCACAGCTTGTTTGTCCCTGTAGCAAAACAGAACGGCTGTGCGAGTGCATCTGTCCAAAGCAAAGCAGAGGAGGAGTAGAAGAGCTCTCCCGCTCGTCCGCCGCGCAGCGAGGCAGTAGGAGGCCCCAGTCCTGGGCTGTCCTCACCCAGAGGGAGCGAGAGCTTGCTTCCCAGCAAAGTGCTCTAACCACCACACTACAAGCTAGGCACAACACGGAGGTCTCTTCAGCCCTCCTCTTGAAGAGGCCCCTTGTACCTTTACTTTTCATACTGAGTAGCCAGGATGAATAAACAGCACCTGGAAATTCCCTTTCCCACTGGAAACAGGGTCCCAGGCTCAACCCTGGTCCCTTTCCTGTGCACAAGAGCATCCACCTCATGGAAGTCATGCACACTGGGGTTAGGTCTCTTTCTCCTGCTTCATCTAGCTTCCTCTGTTGCCTGCCCAGGAGGTCAGCTTCAGGGCTAGAGCTGGGGGAAGACCTAGGACAGGCCAGCCTGTGGCCTAAGGGCTAGAGCGCTTTGGTACAAGGCAGGAGATGAAGGTTCATATCCCCTCTGAATAAGCTGTGCCTGGAACTAAGCTGCAGTGGGCGGGTGCCCCCCTCTGCCGCTTCAAGCGTGTAACGCCCACTAGTCACATTTTTTTGCAACTAAAAGGTGGGACCTTAAATCAGCCTTGTGCACATATCTGTGCACAGGTGCCCTCGTTGGCCTGCTTAGTTGGGTGCACACAGACTTGTGCATGCAAAGCTGAGTTGCAAGCTGCGGGCAGCTGCCAGAAACTACATACGTGGCAGTGAGGTGCCTAAAGCAAAATAGTGTTTTGCCTGTTGCCTTTCCTGGGTGGGGGGGGTTCTAGTTTCATCAGTTTTCAGTCCTGAAATACTATGTCTGCTTCAAGTATCCAGAAACATTTACAGACTCAAGGATAAATACATTAGTGCCATTATAACATGAAGCAGTCAGCACAGGTGAAGTGGGCACTGTGCTATCATTTTCCAGCTTGTAATTCAGGGATTTGTTTTCCAGTCCCAGTTTTTAGCTCTTCCATGCACTCGTCACTTAAATCGCTGCTGAAATCCTTGTCTCCATTAAGGAAGAAATGTTGCAAAATGAGGTCATTTGTAGGTACTCATATGAACAATGTTTCTAGGTGGAGAAGGCTGGGGGTCTGGCTACCCACTGAGTTTTATTTGATTGTGGGACTTGAACAAATCCCAGCACTCAGAGCCGTCTTTTGCCTGGCAGCGGGTCAAAAATACGCCTGTGGGTTTTGCCTGAGATTCAGGCCTTGGGGCCCACCAAGCTTCGCCCAAGTTCTTGGTAAAATCTTGCCCCAGCCCTGGTATTGCAATGAAATTACAAATGAGATGCAAAGTTCATGGCCCAGTGAGGAAAGGATCATCCTGAAGTAAATGGTAAGAGAGCAGGGGCCTACCTCTCAGCCCAGCAATGGAGCGGTTGCAGCCCTTGCTCAGGGCTACCTCCGTGCCATTGTGGCTATAGTGGAGCCTGCCAAGATGGGAAGCACAGGTGGAAATAAAATGCAAAAGTGGCACATATGCAGCTATATAAGGGACATTCAGGCACAACAAGCTGATATAAGATTTAGCCCACAAGGCCATGAAGTTGCCAACTGAGGTCCGGAAGTCACCAACGCCGAACTTGAATGGTGCATTCCCCACCGACTACTCTTTTGCACGTCTGTGCACAATGCAGAACTCTTTCCTAGCCCATCCAAAGATTAAAGGCACACACACATTGTGTTGATGGGGTTCAGTAAGCACCGTATTTGACTGACGGGAGTTGGAAAGACCCAACTTTTGCGAAGGGCGTTGTAGGAGCTATGGGGAAGTAGCTACTCCAGTAGATTTTCCAGTAGCCCATTTCCAGTTGCTTTGCTGTGGCATAGGTGTGTCACCATTTCTTCAAACTCGCATTCATTAAGGCAAGACCACTTTAAGTGTGTCATTTCATAGAGAAGAGTTGGCGTTAAGGACCTGCAATTATAAGAACATGGGTGTAGGACCATTGTCTGTTTGGTTTATAATGTTATGTTATGTCATTTGATTCATCTTCCCCAGTGACAGGCAGTAAGTAGGAACAGAGCACGTCTATGGTGTTACAAGAAAAAATGTGTTGACATGATACTTTGAACTCTTGTAAAGCTGGAATATGCACAGAGTAAGGGCAAATCCAGTCATGAAATCAGCAGCAATATAAACTAGTGCTTATATTAGAAGAGAACTAAAATTCACACTGGATTGCTATAGCAATTTTCAATGCCTTTCTATCGACTACTCTTCATATGTTTTAGAAGTTGTTCCTAGGGGGTCTTTCCCACGTTCAACCACTAAACTGTTTGTGTGAATTGTAGTAAGTGACTTCACCTCCCCGCATTTCAGTTCCTCTTTCTGTAAAATGAGGATGACAAGGCCCTTTCTTCTTTTAAATGCTTTGAACTGTGTTTATGGAAAGTGCTAAGTAAAAGGTAAGTAATATTACTGTGAACTGATAATATGCAGCTGTGTGATATTTCATAGCCCAGCAAATTGGACACTTTCCCATCACTGTAATAGCATGCTATATAATGCTTCCGCTGTGCAGGTCTAAAACCCTGGTTTGTGACCATGCCTTCTGATACAACTTAAATTAATACCTAATGAATTTGTCCCAAGTCACACAGTGTCTGTGACAGAACCAGAAAATAGAGCCCTGTCCTCCTGAGCTCCGGGTCAGTGCATTGACCTGGCCATCCTTATCCACAAAATCATGCTTCTCCTCAGCTGGCATTTGCTTCTGTGTCATATCACAGCGTTTCTTTTACCTTCCTCATTGCACAAGCTGCTATACATCAATTAAGTGCCAACCTGCCATCCCAGGAACAGCTCGGTGTGTGCTGTATGGAAACATAACATGCATTGTGCCTTGGGATACTTAAGATTGAAAGGTGCTAAGTGAAAAATATTTGCTCACACAATCCGTCTCATAACGCAGGCTTTGAATCACTAGAGATGGGCAGATCCATTTGTTTAAATAAGAACATTCAGCCGAGCATGAAGCAAGCCCAAATCAAGCCCTCGATGACATTCAGAAATGTAACGGCGTGCCAAGTTTCAGCAATATGTGATCATACGTAGCCACAATATTAACTGCTTCACTAAAGCAGGAATTGGGACAATGTGTGTGTACACCCAGGGAAGGGAGAGCTGCTCATGGACTGAACAGAGCGACTGCCCTAGTAGTGCCCCGAGCAGAACTACACGTATGGACACGAGTGCAAGAGACTGCTCTGCGTGCCAGTCCTGAGCTTGGGGTCGTCTTTTTGCTTTGCATGCTGTTGTCTTAATGCACATATCCTTTACCACGATCCTATAGAAACAAAGAAGTTAGCGCTGCAAAACGTGCTGACATGGAAGGTGCTTAAGAGAACCAGCAGTTCAGATTCAACTTTCAGAAATTTGTGTAAGCCATAAGCTTTGTAGATCCTGCCCAAGATATTGGGCTCATACGCTAACTCTTAGATAAGCTAGTGACATTAAATCAGGCTATGAGCCAAAGCAAAATCTTTCTCTCTGTCTTTCTTTCTTTTTTTAATCAGCTCTGGCTGAGCAGAGCGAAGTGTTGATTAGGTGAGTCGGCTCACAGCTCAACAGGGTGATGTAATGGTTTGAGTTGTCATCCCTTCTCCTTCCCACGTTCCCTTGGCCCTTTTCTTTGTGTCATTCGTGACTGCAGACCCCACACCCATATCCTGTGGAGGCTGTGTGGAAAAGGAAAAAGTGGGGGTGGATTTTATCAGATATTTCCAGAGGGAAGAGGGCTCCACCCGCTTGAATTCCTGCCACGGGGCAGGAGATGAGTAAAGCTAGAGGTTTTAGAGGAGTGTAGCTCTGACCCCTCAAAGGTGTGCTGCTGCTTTCCATTCGAGCAGTGAGCCCTTGCTCTCTCTTGCTTTCCCCTCCCAGAGAGCACACTAAGTTCTGCATCACAGCCTCCTCACACCAAGGCACCGGCTGTATCAGTCCAGCTAAAAAAAAAAAATCAAATTTGACAATAAAAGTGTGATCTTAGGGCAGGACCAGGAGATTCTGAGTTTTTGGTTCTGCCCTTGCAGCCTTTGTCATACTGTTTCATCTCTGCCTTACTCTCTGTGTCTGTAACATGCAGCTCATTATACCTGGGCTGTAAGGATGAGTTAGATGAGCTAAAGATGAAGGATATGTTGTAAAGGCCATCAATACCTGGCAGGGGAAACACCATGACCACCAAGGCGGTTTTCCTAGTCGCTGGGGATAACCGCTTTTCTGGCACGGGGTAATACCTGCGGAGGTCATGTATAGGTAACCTCCCGCTTTCGTTTCCAGTAGGAAGGTCTCGGCTTCGTGGAAATGGGAGACCTCTCCCTAGTTTGCTCCTGCGGCCATGGGGCCGAGGGCAAGCAAAGCTCCGGGGCATCTGAATCCCAAGCCTCTGGGCTTGAGCCTGCACATAGGATGCCTGCCAAATGATTTGGAAACATCTGAAGCCCCAGGCAGGGGTGGAGGATGTTTGCCAGTAGTAGGGCCACATATGGTTTCTTGAATGAGTCATGGATTTGGTATTGGCTCTAAAAACTTTCCTTTAAAAGCTATTAAAGCATAGGTGAATTTGACAAATCATTTATCTTCAACTATTATTATTATAATAGAAGAGAGAGCTAGTTCCCAAAGGACTGCATGCATCTTATAGGCTCTACCTTAGATTTTGTGATGATACAGATAAGAGGAGGAAATCTTTTTGTTTAATGTGCTGTTGCTATAAACTGTTGAGACCTGTCCAGTGATGATCTATGTGTATTTCTTTACTTCCTTGCCAGTGAGGAGACTGAGTAGCGCTGGGTGGAAGGTGGGCGTAGGACAATGATCTGTTAAGGTGATGTTGTTGCTATGTGACTTCAGTAGATACATTTTACATCCATTAGGGTATTGATGCATGTTAAGAGATTATTGAGGATATCGCACGTATTGAATGGAAGCTCGTTTGCTGTCGTTCTGTACGAAGCTTAATAAGGAAAGAGAAAAAAAGTACGGGGAAAAGCCTTTGATGAAAAGGGTTGATTTTTCACACAGCTTGCTAAGACATTACTTCTCATATGTTGGCCTTACTCGCTTGGATTGCTTCCTGCCTAATACATCACTTGGCTTGAAATCGCAAGCCTTCAACACTAATACATTCATGCAAGTTTTGCAAAACCAGTAAAAATATGCTGTGCAGTAAATGACTGAGGTTTTAATGAAGCCCCACCTGAGAGTGGCATTACAGTCCTCATCAGTATTGTTAGGATCTCTTGGGTGCAAATACTTCATTTTATTTTAAGCTGGTTGCATAAGCCAGGGCCGGGTGGGGAGCATGCGTGTCTTTGTGAGAAGGCAGAACAAATGGTACAGCAAATTACAACATAAGAACGATCCAGTCCTTGTTTTATAATACTCGCTGGTATAAAGACCTTGGCCAAACAGCTCTGGTGTTTTTAGACACATCTGGAAAAGTTCAAAGGTGTTTGTCTGGGTGGTTGTGGCACTTTGGGAGGTCAAGTTCAAGGCATTACATCATTGCAATGAGGTAAAGTTTCCTGCTGAGGTCCCTGTAAACAAAAGCCTTGTGAAAAGGAGAGATTGGACATTGTGCTACTTATTATTCTGGGCATGAAATCATGCCTCCTGGTCTTGATTTGTTAAAATTTGTTATCGGAGAAACTCAGTGATGTAACTCTTTGTCCACAAGATGGATCTCAATTCCAGCGTCTCTTTCCTTAAAGTAAAAATCAGGCCAGAACCAGAAATCCCAGATCCCAACATGCCTGAGCGCTGCAGCAGTTCGAATGCGGACATAAGCTCTGTGTCCCACCTCTAGCTTTTAGGTTCATGGAAATGCATTTTGTGGTGGGGCGGATAGTTCAGAAGCTGATAATGAGATGCAGAAAAAAAATCTGTCACAACCAGCTTCCACAGGGCCCGATTTCCAAAGTACTCGGCAGCCATTCCCAAAAGCTGGCTTCACGGTCTGGTGCCTAAATAACAGCTGAGCAATTTGAGACATCTGGCCCTATGTTAGCAGAGAGGATAAGGACTAAATGGGGCATGGAGATGAAGGGCGAGGTTCAGTTCAGTATAGCTTTGGTCCATGACCTCCGGAGTAGAATCCAGGCCCGTGAATTGGGTGCCAAGCCTCTTTTTACAGTACAGGAGGAGTGTTAAGTACCTCCAAATGGGACCAAAACAGTCGCACCCTGGAAGTTGCCTGAAATCAGTGTGTTCAAGTGTGGGGCAGCCAACAGGGAATGCAGAGGACACGGATGGGTCTGAAATCCTGCCCCTATGGGCCTTGGCCACTTAGCGAGGGCTGCAGGAGAAAGACTTCTTTAGGGGTTTAGGGGCTGGGGCACGTGGCTTGCGAGGAGCGGCTGAGGGAACTGGGCTTATTCAGTCTGGAGAAGAGAAGACCGAGGGGGATTGAATAGCAGCCTTGAAGTCCCTGCAGGGGGGCTGCAAAGAGGATGGAGCTGGACTGGTCTCAGTGGGGGCAGACGACAGGACAAGGAGCAATGGGCTCCAGTGGCAGCAAGGGAAGCTGAAGTTGGATATTAGGAAAAATGTTCTCACTAGGAAGGTGGTGAAGCACTGAAGCAAGTTACTTAGAGAGGTGGTGGGATCTCTATCCTTGGAGGTTTTTAAGCCCGATCATGCACTGGCTACACAAGCAAAACTCCCCTTAATGCCTGGCCCTCCTAAGCTGTAAGACCTGGTGTGAACTGAACAGTCATAATTAACCAGCAGTCTCTGACGGTCGGGAATTGGAGGTTGCGGTTTGATGGCAAGGTTATTCTTCGCAGATTTTTTTTTTTTTTTTTAAATCCAAACGGATGCTGTGTGCCCGCCTATAATGTACGAGCGATTCTCTGACATCGACGGTTTTGTGCTGCGCGGTTGTCTTTACCATGCTAATCAGCTCCCTCATTCTCCTGACTTGCACTTGTTACACACGTTCTTCTGGAGCAAAGTGGATGTGACTGGAAGTTGTATAGTTAAGTCTCCAAAAAGATTAGGGGGTCTATGGATAAAGAATAGCAGCAGTTTCAGTAACCGGCAGAAAATGATAAAGAACTAAAAAAAAACAAAAAAAAACCCTCCAAGATGTAAGTGGATCTTCACCAGTGATAACCTTTCCCACCCCTGCCTGTTACAGCCTTGCACAAGTAGGTAGGTTGCAGAAGTTTACACCTTTTCCTGCCATTGGCCTGAGACAATGCTCATTATACTGGTAAGTGGGTTGTAGTAAGGCTTTGCTGCACTGTATCCCAGCAGGTTTCCTTAGGATATTTTGCATTAGCTCAATTTACCTCTGCCTTTTCACTATGATTGGGTGTTTATCCTTCCCTTTTAGCAAAAGTAGACACAGCCATAGAGTGTGGATACCCAGTCTCTTGTGCTAATCAGTAGGACCTGTTCTCTGTAGTAAAAGGCAGTATATGCATCGCATTTACCTTTATTTCATGAATGACTTTAGCCAGGCCTGTCTGAAATGCAGCTCTGCCCCTGAGGACGATGGGGCCTTTTCGGAGCAAGTTTCTTATCTGGTAGAGGTGAGATCTTCTATTAGACCAACTAGATTTTAGCGGAAAAAGTTCTTTAATCGCAAGCTTTTGGGCACAAGCACCTTCTTCAGGCATAGGAGAAAAGATTGTAAAAGTTCTAGGTAGAAACAGAAGTTCATATTTCATAGGAGAGTTGAAGGTGTGGTAAAATCTCCCATTTGGAACAGTTCATTTTATGCAGCAGATTTTACTATGCCTTCAACTCTCCTATGAAATATGCACTTCCATTTCCACCTAGGAGAACTTTTACCATCATTTCTCCTATGCCTGAAGAAGGGTGCTTGTGCCTGAAAGCCTGCAATTAAAGAACTTTTTTTGCAAAAATCTAGTTGGTCTAATAAGATCTCACCTCTACCACGAGTGCTGGTTGCTGTTGCCTCTGGACCAGTATGGCTACAACCTGGAAACCTTCCCTGGACTATAAGTTCTTGGGGCAATTGCACTTGAGTGTGGTGCTTTGCATAATGGGCCCTGTGTCCATCTCGTCTGCAGTTGCAGGCAGTGTCTCCTGATGCTGTTTCATACCTAAGCCTAAAGACAGTACTTGAGGGTGGCACCGCTCCTGGATCGGCTCTCAGCTGTGGCACCCCTGGCATGCCCTGTCCCTCTTTAGGGCACTAGGAAAAATGGCCCCATCAAGTTCTCCTCCCCATTTCCTATAGCAAGGCCAAGAAGCAGATAGACCTTCAAAGAGGTGTGAGCCTGGCACCAAAATAATGCCTATGTCAGGATGTGATGAAGATCCGAGTCTCCCCGATTTGCCAGCCAGCTTTCTGGCTGATCTCTTGTCTGGTTACATAGCCATAGGCTGTATGATCTATTAAACCATCGCAGCTGGAGCCACCTGCTCCTGAAGCGTGTCTTAGGCTGGGTTCCTAGTACAGTCGCATCATTATCTGTTGCAAGGAGTAATTTCCCCTTTCTTGCAAATTTTTCAAACCACTTAATTGTCATATTTGTAATGTTTCGAGGCTTGGAAAATTGAGCAGCTGATCAGAATTTAGCACCAATTCTGCTAAATCTTTTTTTGGGGGAGGAAATTTTTGTAATAAAATAGTTCTGCTCAGAGGTGTTAAGAGTCCAGCCTCTCCTGGGCAGAAACACCGATTTCTTTCGAAATTATTTTTCTCTTGAAGTTATGGAGCAGAATCATAAACAGGAACAGCTCCTGAAGTAGGCATTGAAGCTTACTTAAAAATATATAAATAGATTTCCAGGAAGAAAGCATAATAAGTCTATACAAGCACCAAAAGAAAAAAAATGTTTTCATCAATGTTTAAAGATTATTTCATACAGAGAGCTGGAGGTGGCATGTTTTGAACACAACAGGTAATTGCAGGGGGACCTATAAACCTTAAACTAGAATATTTGATGAATCTGTAACTATTCACTTTTGCCTTTAAGAGACTGTATTGCTTGCACATAGCAAGGAGTTGACCTAAAGCCCATGGGGATGGTTCTGCTGAATTCAGAGGGCTTTAGATCAGGCCATAAAGCTGGTTGTGACCCCAGGGAAAAGGAAACTGGGTATTCTCTGTTGTCCAAGCATCTTTTTTGCAAATTCTGAATCTTTCCTGTCGTGCTCAGTCCCACACTGAGCTCTTCTTCCCCTTCCTTGTATAGGCTTCAAGTAGAACAAGAGCCATCATGCCAACAGTTCTGCTCAACTCCCAGTTAAAACTGGAAATGGAGACGCTGGAGTAACCAGGATAACCGTGAATGTTTGAGCGTTTGAGACCAACACTCCAAACAACTGGTCCCTGCATTTTTTCCATAGGAGCGATAAGGCCTCTCTCCCCTTTTTGACATAGAAAAGCCTTGCCTTGTGAAAATAGCCCTTAAAAGTCCTTTCTTCCCCATTTGCACAGCAAGAAAAACTGATCAACAGGGAGCTCTGGGGGAGCTGTGCCATGTGCTCGTGGTATCAGAGCCGCTCGCAGGGAGTCAGTCCCCAAGACAGGCCTGACGCAGTGATGCTTTGGAGCAGGGCCAGCCTGGGGGACCATTTTGCCATGCCTTTTTGAAGGACTAGGGCACAGCAAGAGGGAAGGGGCCTTCTGCATCGCTCCTCAGTTGCCACTGCCCCTTTTCTGGGGTGTTGGTTGTAGCCGTGTTGGTCTCAGGGCATAGGCAGACGAGGCTTTTTGGGTAAATGTGGTATCTTTTATTCGACCAACTAAATAGTTGGAAAAATTGTTCTTTGCAAGCTTTTGGGCACAAACACCCTTCTTCAGGCACAGGGAGACTCTGCGTGTGTTTGTGCGCTCTCCTGCTCACCCAGGGGAGCACACAAAACACCAGCAGACCCTCCCTATGCCTAAAGAAGGGCATTTGTGCCCAAAAGCTTGAAAGAACATCTTTTCTGGGGGCAGGCAAGGGGTGACCCAGCTCCAGCCTCCCAATAACCCCCCAACATCCAAAGGATCGAGCAGGTTGCTCTACCATCCTTTAAACACCTCGTACAATAAACAAGGCATTGCAGCACTACAGACGTATTATTTTTCCTCCACAAAGGGCTCTCAGATGCCACATGACAGAGATAGCAGAGTCCCACTAGAGTTTATAGGTCATATGTCACGCTGTGCTTTTGACTTACACCTCTGCACTCTCTGTTTTTTCCCTCCGCAGAGGTAGTTTCTGGTGACACAGACACCAATGGCACTTCAAAAGCAAAGACCTCTGCCACAAATGCAACGTTTACTATAACTTCCCTGGTGATGCCACCAGAAACAGCTGATGGTAATACGACAAAGGCAGGCCCAGAAGATGCAACGCCCAGCAGTCCTGCAGGAACTTTAGCACCACCGACTGCAAAAAACATATCGATAAATGGTAATTATTTTGCTTGCCCTCTCTGTAGTTTCCATTTGTGAGTGTGTTTCAGCTATCGGATTTACAAGGGATGCAAGTGCCCTAAGAACCCACCCAACAGATAAATGACAACAGGTTGTCTCATCCAAAGGCATCTTTACATCGACACTTGGGCATTTTGGATTCTATATTTTGTGCTCCTAGCTCCTTGCTTTATAACAGGCCCAAAATTGTACCTCAAACCCAGAAAGTTTGGTTCCATATCCAAACTGTTTGGTCTGTACCTGTTGTTAAATGATTGCTTGAGATAAAAGGTCAGCTCAACCCTGACCTCACAGCCCCAGAGCCAGTTTCACTGTTGTGCTCAGCTGACGCGTTCACCTTGCACATCTCTGCATTCCCATTTGATTTTCTGCATATGTAAGAAGTTGCTGCTCTGGTACAGGGGGTCAGATTCAAGATGGATCATCTTAGAGAGACGCATGCTCTCCCTTCCAATGTTTTCAGGTGGGTAAATCTGTATATTTAAGGGCTCCACATTCAACAAGAAGGGAGGAGCAGCCCAGAGGAGGTGGGTTTTAGAGACTAAGCCTAGCTTTATGCTGTTTTGCAATATGCATAGGAGTCCATTGTAAGCAGATCATGAAGTGCACGTAAGAACCAGGTAGCTCTGAAGTCTGTCTAAGATGCACGTCTCATAGAGCCAGGGAAATGATTTGGCACCTCTATGACAAATTCATGTTGCACCTCAGTCACTGTAGTGACATGTGCTGGCTCTGAAGTTGTTCAGCATTTTCATACACTTTCCTTCCTGGAAATAGGAACTACTTTGAAAACGGTCAACGTGACTGAAGCCCCCAGCCCACCACCCACCACAGAGTGCAGCTATGAGGGCAGCAATGCAACAGAGCCTCGGGCTACAAATATATCTTCCACTCAACAGCTAGAAGTATCATCTTTTTCCACCATGACACTGCCAAACACAACTCTGAAATCAGCCTGGACTGCTACTCCTGGCAGCACAAAGCACACTGTTTCCTCCGTTACCATAAGCCCAGGAAACGAAATTAGTAATGGAACAGAGGTAGGAGCAAGTGTTTGACTGTGTGTTGCTGAGCATATCATTCCTGAAGATTTTATTCAGGAGCTGTGGCTTGTTAGTGCCAAAGTGTGCTAAACCAGACCCATTGCTGTACATAAGAGGGGAAGGGGGCGGGATGACCTTGTCGTTAGGTCGCAAGATCAGGAGTCAGGACATTGGTCTTGTCCCTGCCCTGACATGACCTCGCCTTGTGATCTTGGCCACCGTTCCCCTCGGTAAACTTGAGAGAAGCAGACCAAAAATCCCCTAGGTGGTGTTAAGCTAAATCCGTTAATATTCCTAAATTCCTGCCTTTCTTCCCCCCTGCCCAAGGCAGTAAAGAATTGCAAAGGGGTGCTGGAAAGCACCGTCTTTCAGGTGAGCAAGAGGGCTGTGAGTATGTGAGTAGTGCACCCAAGTGCATGACTGCTTGCTCTGTGGGTGGGGATGAGCAGCTCCGCAGCAGGCAGAAGGCGATCTAGTTTGCAAAGCTTGTAGCTCACTGCACATCATAGCATCCTTCGGGTCAAAAGCAACCAGCCAGGGCTGCAGGGTTTTTCCCACTCCCCCCAAACCAGGCCCAGCAGATGGATTTCAAGCTTCATCTGAGTTATCTTCCACAAGGATGACTTCACTATTCTTGGCTGCACCTTCCCTGCTGAAGTTCAGCCTGCTTGTATTCACTCCCTCCTGCTTTCCCGACACGGTGAGATTTACCATCAGAATACTTTCTTTCCAGAAGGCCTCTCTAGTGATGGCTACATTAGGACTTGAAGCCAGCTGGACTCGTGGGATAGGGCTGTTAATGCAACCGTCATCACAAGGGCAGAATCGCCAGAGGGATTTCAAGGCAATGAAGTTGGAGCTTTTTCTCTGCTGAGTTTTAAAGGACTAGCAGGGAACTGGGCAGCAGAGCAAGGGACCTCACCCTAGGACATGAATCATAACGGGCTGATTCCCTATCGCGGCTGCAAAGATTAGCACTAGTGCAGTTATGCCGCACCTAGTAACCGGGATGCAGCAAATCTGGGCACAGAAAAGCCGCTTGGAGCTCAGCTCCAGGGAAGCTTCCTGAATGCTGTCTAATGTGGGCTAATTACAGGAGGTGACCTGGGAAACACAGAGATCAATAGCCCCCTGAGGAGGGAGGGTGGGGATTGAGAGTCATGAAGGCAAACAGTCTAAAGGCCTCAAGGGATGCAGCCAGATGCCCTGGCCTGCTTCTGTCTCTCCCTGCTCTTTACAAATGCCTGCCTCGTTTTGCTTTGCTTTCCAGAGCATCACGTGCCACAGGGTCAAGCACGTGACGAAACCTCATGTGATATGCCTGCAACTCAACGCATCCTACACGTGTGTAAGTTAAAACCCCGCGGGAGGCTGGACAGTGCTGGACATTTAAAGCAGTAGGGACAAACCCAGCACAGGAGTGGGTAGGGGAGGCTTGAGGCCTTGGGCCAGGTTTTTGCAATGGTGTCAGGATAGCCAAGCCACGGTGGCTGGTATATGCTGCTTCTGCTCCGCTGCAGGGAGCATGGCTGAGCACGTGGGGATGGTCGCCGGCACCGCCTGGAGGAATTCAGACATGTCTCCCTTTGTCGTGGTACAATTCGGGGCCAGCCCGACCCCCTGTGTCTCCCACTTATCTCACTGCTCGCCTAACTCGATCCACAAACACGTGGATGAATTATCCTCCTGCCCCAACAGCCTTTCATCCTTGCTGCCCACTGGTGCAGAGAAGAGATTAGGTCTGATGAGATGAAGAGGGAGGGTGGGAAATCATAGGCTTGGCTGTGACCTCTGACAGTGGCTTAAAAGGGAATTCTGGATTTCTGTGAACTGCCTCTGGTCTCGTTGGCAGCTGGACACCATTCAAATGATTAAGTATTTGTAAAATTCAGAACAGATTGATGGGGAAGGATCAGCTAGGATGCTGTGCTATGGGAGGAAATCTACTGTGTATCAGGGGAAAACCATGCAACAAGTGCCACCTGGTAAGGAAACTTGTGGGAATTGTGAGACAGCAATAATAAATAACAAAAAATGAACTAATGGTGAGTAACTTCCCCCCACCGGACAGATCACTTGGGAGGGTTAGCTTCTTGCTGGGCTATTCATTTCTTCCTCTAACGCCTATCAGCTGGCATCATACCTGTTGCCACAAAGGCTGAAAGCCTTTGAGCAAAGCTTGACATTGGAAGTCCTGTTATTGGGATCACAGATGCCATCTAGTGGGCAGCAAAACGGAAACCTGTCAGATGTGCAGAGCTGATGCATTTCTGTCGCCAAACTGAGATTCCCTGCCCAAGGAGCTGGGCTGAGGAAGGCCCCCGTGCTGAAAAGAGAGCTAGTAAGTGAGTCTTGTGAAGTGCGGCCATCGCTGCAAGGCTCCAAAGCTTCCAAGTCTCAAACAAGAACAAAAGGAGGAAAGATAGAAAATGAGAACGGTACAAAAAAAATCTCAGTTCAGGGTCTTCTTGCTAAAGCACTGGGCTGGGACTGAGTGTTTAGTTCTTGCCTCTGCCACAGACCTTCTGCCTGGCCTTGGGCAACTCACTGAGCCCCTCTAACACCTATCCCCTGGTTTTCAGCTCCAGACGGTGTAGCAATTCACGGCTGAGGGCTCCCATATTTGGAACCCCATAATACCGAAAGGTTCAAGCCATGCCAGTTTTAAACAGGATTTTTCCAGGCATCTTTAATCTATGGCATGCCTCCATCTGAGCTAATCTTTGGATGGGAAAAACTATTTGGCCTTTCAATCTGCGTTCCTGGGAAACAGATAAGAGTCTTCAAGGAGAGCAGATAGAAGGGCTGAGTTGCTTCTCCTTTTTCCTGCAAGGCCTGCGAACATGATGCTGGTGTCTGTCTCAGTCAATGCAAAGGAAACTCTGACACCCTCCCCAATTCTTTCCACGGCAGAACAAGGAAGCTGGCACATGGGCATTTCCTCCCATCTTGGTCCTCTTGCCCAAAACATGCTGTAGGACAGCAATCTTAGAGGGCTGTTTTCTTTTCTTTTCCCCTAGAAGAGAAAGGGTAAACGGTTTTATCATCAGTGCCATCAGTGACACAGCTCTGCCATGGCTTTGGTGAAATGAGGCCAGGAAGTGAGAGAGTTTGTGATCCTTAGGAAAGGAAAAGTTGAAGTAACAGGCTGATTTCAAGAAAGCAGATGTAAGGAAAGTCAGGGGTTTGGCCAGCAAAATCCCACGGAGAATAAGGCAGAGGGAGAAAAGAGTTTGGGAGGGCTGGCAGGTCTTTAAAGAAACTAGGCACAGACCCCTCTAGGCAAAGGAAAGACGTCAATTATAGTCAGAGACCAGCTTGGCTACATCACGCTGGGGATGCCACAAGGATTGGGAGCGCAGGTCAGTCTCCGAGACTTGTTCCCACAAAGGGGATGTTCAGATGCAGTAGTGTTGGTCCAGCCCTCTGAGATGGCAAGCTCATTTTCCCTTGTGACATCAAACAGCTGTCAAGGTGGTAATAATTTTTATGTGCTGCCGATGCAAGCCGGGTTTTTTCAAGCCGTCTGAAGCTGAAAGACTGAATACCCCTCATTAATGCCCTGAGCTGTCCTGCCAGCCTCATGCAACCAGATTTCCCAAGGCAGCAAACCTAGCCCTGACCCCCAAACAGTGTCTGTGTGCGTGCATGCAGACAGGTTTTAGGAGAAGCACCCACATGGTCGCATGCACCAGTTGGTCAAGAGGAGGAAAAAGCAGCTCTTCTCTCCTCCTTGACACGGCCCACCATGGGGTCTTTCTAACTCCAAGAAGTGAGAAAGTTTTGTTCTTTGCCCGGCCTTTGATCAGTGCCTGCTCAGAAATATTCAAGGCATTTCCTAAACAGGAAAGCCAAATGATTCTCTGTTATTTCCTGGTTTCCCAGACTTTCTGCAGTTCCAAAACAATACAGGCTCCCTTGGCTTCTTTCTCATTCCAAAACATGAAGGAACACACCCAAACCCCGCCGATGCTCCAGTTAGGCTCAATAAAAATAACATTCGACTCCATTGTCGATAACATCGAATGTCACTTCACCAGCATAAACTCGCCCTCTGCAGCAGATAAGGGCCAATATCCTCCCGGTGATGGGGAAGCCGACACATGGAAATTAAATGTCAGACGAGATAGTGGAAAGGAAGGGCTCACATTTGTGAGGTTCCCAGTCTGGTTCTCGGTTCTTCTGACCATGCTGTGTCCCAGTCTGAACTGGTATCACACTGACGTTTGCTGCACGTCTGGCCAGTGACGCGCACAACAAAGCCCAGCCCTGGTAAGCCGGTTGTAGGAGCTATTGCAATGGAAGAGAAAGACTGGCGACGGTAACACAAGCAAGGGGTATAGTTGAGGTTTAATTGAGAGGGAGGATTTGTGTTGGTCGGGTTACCACTTTATTGGCTGTTTCCTTCTGGGACTTTCCTAGGATCATTTTAAAGCGAAGGTGGGAAGGAGATTGTGGCAGCTGCTTTGTAATGACTTCTTGGCCTTGCACCCTACTTCTCCCTGCCATGTTGAACTGGCTAAATCGGAGGTGAAACCCTACTGCATGCTGCTCATCCTAGGGGACACTGCAGGTCAGTGAGACACATTTCTCTGTCGCGCGCGTGTGTGTGCAAGCATGCACACATGTGTGCAGGTGGGTGGAAGAGAAGCAGGAAACTTAGTGCGCTGGTGGAGGGCAGTGTGAGTGTTATCTGCAAGAGGAGAGTGGAGGGACATAGCTTGTTTTATTCAGGGCGATCAAAGGTGTCTGAATGCATGGAAAACCATAACGGCAGGCTGGAACGCAGACCGCTGCAGCTGCTTTTCTCCCTTCTTGAGCCTTAAGGGAGATATGGCTTATATCTAGTCATAGCATGCCATGGCTGGATGAGGGATGTAGAGCTTCCAGCTTGTCTTCTCGGTATGACTGCAAACTGGTCAAGTGTTGGCCCGACAGCTTCTATACTGTATAACATACGACCTTTCTCTCTTGAAAACTATAGATGCAAAAGCAGTCCTAAACCACCTCAAGATTTCAGAGCCTGATTTGAAAGAGGTAAATGCTTTCAACTGGAGCGGGATGGGAGATGCAATGGCTGGGGTGCTCGGGATAGGGAAGAGTCTGTTAAGCTGACTGCTCAGATCCAGCCCAGGTTGGTGGTAACAGAGTTGTCACCATCGGAGGGGCATTTTGTGGCAAAGAGCACAGAAGATGCCATCAGCCCAGCTCCCCGTGAACTGGGGTCATACCCAGTGCCAAACTACCTAATGCACTATAGAGAATGCCCCCTGGTCTGATCCTCGTCAGGTCCGTCATGGCGTAGAGAAGGCTGTCCTACCGCTGCCCGTGCGGTATCTGCTGCAGAGAGAAATCCGGGACCTTTCCCTGCCTGCATTTCAATAGTTCAGAATATGCTCAGAGTATCTGCACATAAACAAGTGGCTGACTTCTGTCACTGCCACGTGGGGAATAGGAGGAGGCAGAGAGGCACCATCTTCACTTGGCACTTGGCAGAATGCTGCAGTATTGCATTACAACACAGGAGGCTGCAAGAAAAGCCAGTCCCAAAAGGACTGAAAACGAGCCGCTCGCTCTGTAAGCCTTCTGACAGGGCTTTGCAGATCTAACAAGGAGCCTCCTCTGCCTCTGCTCTGTTACTTCCTCGCAAAAGCAGGAACTTTTGCAGTTGCTTTCAATCACAGAACCTTTTATTACTTTATCTTCTGCATAATAAGCATTAAGCACGCAGTGCCTTCCTATTATAAAAAAATAGGATCTAAATAGTCAATCGTGACTATTAATTTTGGGTGTCCCAGGTAAGAGTCTTTAGAAAGGTCTAGTTTGCAGAGCTGGGTACCTGCCCTCTGAAACCCAGGCCCTTCTGATGCATCTCAGGCTGGAAACCCCAGATCCTTAGACAAATCCAGGCCATGGCTATGCATAGACATGCATATGTGCACACACCCGTGCATACACATATATGCACACACACACTCGCTCTAGTGCTCCAGAATAGGTGTCCTGTACTCTTGCATGCTTACAGTAGCAGATACTGTATGTTTTAAATTCACAATGGGTCCCCAAAAATAACACCCAGCACTTAGCTGATGCTTTACCTCTTCAAAGTGCCATTACTCAGTGGGTCCTCCCAACACTCCAGTGAGGTCACCACAAGCTGGTAACGGCTGTACAAATAGCAGCTAGCCGGTAACCCTGTCAACGATAATACATCTGTGCAGCAGTGTGCTGCAGACCTCAGGGGCAAAGCCCTCTGATCAGAGGAGGAGACCTTCACTGGAGGCATAAATACAGGGCTCCAAGAAAGATGCTTATACTGCAGGTGAATTCTTCAGTCCTGGGTGGATAAGGTCAGCAGAGAGTGCAAAGAGCTCAGGACTCAAAAGATGGGGAGAATAATGTTATATAGCATGACATGCACCTGCAGTGCCTGTTATCTGAGAGAGCTGTCAGTCTCAGAGGGGCTAAGGACTGACTGGCAAGGGGTTTCTTACTGCTGTAGTTGGCCTTTGCAGGTCAGAAGTGAAGCATGCTGCAGGGAAGCGTGGGGGAAGCTGTCCCTGCTTCTGCTGTATCTGTCTTGGGGATGGAGAATCTCCCTCTCTGGGGCAGTCGGCCTGGCCCCAAGGCCCCGATCCAGCTCCCGCTGGAGTGACTGGGAGTACCATCCATTCATCACTTTGGGAGCTGGGTGGAGTCCGTTCATAAACACAGGTAGAGCTGAGCTGGAAAACAGCTCAACTAAGGTGCCAAAGCGCTCTCAGAAGATGTGATGCTGGTGCAAGTTCCCTGTTTTTGAGGTTCATGGCTCTGTTTGGTGTGTTTCCAGCTCGGTATAGAATCCTACAAGAAGGAGGAGGTCTGGAATCACCAGGACTTTTCCCGGAAGACGCTGATTGCCTTGGTCACATCTGGACTCTTGGTGGCGATTTTGGGTTTGGCTGCATACTTCCTTATGAAACGACGGAGCTGGAGCCCCATGAGAGAGAGGCTGGTTAGTGCTTATAGATGGCAAAACAAGTAGAGAGATACCCAACTACTGGAGGAATGTGGAGGGGGGGGAAGGCCCCAGAGAGCACTGCCGAGACCTCACTGATGCTCTCTGTTCGGGAGGGCAGGTGGAAGCTGTGAACTTATTTTCTGTGTTAATGGCCTATAGTATATTCATGTATCTCTAGATTGCATGAGACAGCTTGATCAGCCAGGGCCTGTCCTGAATGCCACCTCGGACACCCCCAGAGGGAGAATGAAAGCCTGGGGGCTCACGGCTGAGCCAGCCTGAGAGAGGTGAATGCATCAAGGGGGTGTGCAGTACAATCAGTCACCCCCAAGTCTAGCACATGGAGAGTGAAAGGCAATCACTCTTCCTCTCTAACGCTAAATGTTCATTGACTTCACTTGGGGACCGTTCTCCCTTGTTCTCTCTCACTTCCATTTCTAAAACATATTTTCACTGGGCTGTAAGAGCTCGTCCCGGAAGACTCCTCCAGGGACTCCAAAAGCCTGTTAATTTGCCCTTGAAAAATGGCACGCTTTCCCCCATGCTTTACATTTAAAGACTAAGTTATACTACACCTCTCTTGTATCTGTGCTGTAATCAAAGCTGTTTCCCCCACTTAACAAATGATGCTAATAAAGGATATCGAGAAAGAGAATATTCTCCTATATACGTTTTTCCATGTACAGATTTTGCTGAGCTCTGCGGGGTCCTTTCCTATCAGTGATTTATGGAGACTTGAATCCTTCCAAAAAGTATAGTCCCACAATGTTAGTCTAGGTGGTACTGAAAGGGAAACACGGGAGCAACTATATACTGTAAGAAGCTAATAAACTTCAGTATTCTGGGATGTATCCTGCCAAAATATGGGGGAATGCAAATTTGAGCTAATGTGCAATGGACTGGGGTGTCAGGGGTGGTTTTGGGATGCTGTAGGGCACTGGATCCCATCTTCTGCTGGCTGTCACTGAAAGTCATTGCTTACTAATGGAGGTTGAATGAATGTGGTGGTCTAAATTCAGCTTCTAGCGCACAGGACAAAGAGAGTGCAAGCAAAGAGGCCAAGAATCAGCCTGGGCCACAGCCACTGAGCTCCATATATAGGAGCTGGGGACTGGACCCAATAGCCCAGGAGGCCGCTTTCAGCCCTGCAAGATCCCATTCCAAGATGGGGCTGAAACACATTGGTGAGGGGACTGAGCAGATGGGAAGTTGGCCCTGCTCCAGCCCATGCTCTGTGAGCAGTAATGAGGGAGCAATTAGAGGACCTCAGCCTCGGTTGTTCTTCATTTGCTTCCCGACGCACTGTGTGGTGAGCATACTTCGTTTAGCGCCCTGTGGCACTGGCTCTGGTTGGCATTGCTGCCAGATCTTAGAGACTCGGGAGTTGTGGAACAATCCTGATGGTCCACCGTCCATCTAGTTTGTCTCCAGCACGGTCCCTTACCCCCTGTCTCAGATGATGTGAAATGGGTCTCCACCCCGCAATATGGTTTAGCTAGCTCTGCCATAATGCTGTCCTGCAGAGCATGAGTCTGTGTTTGGAGGTGCAGCTCGGGTCACCACGCTTAACTTGGGAGTGCTTAGCTCAGGCCCCTGACATCTGCTCACTAGGTTGCAGGCTGAAGAGAAGAAAGGAAGGAAATTTCCCAAATATTTCATTTGACCCAAATGAAAAACAGAGCTGGGTTTGCAGTTGTCCGAGCCTAGGACAGTTCAAGAGCCTGGGGCCTGTTTATCCAGACAGCACCAAATTGAGGACTTCTACGTGTAGGTCATGGAGAAGAATTGAGGCCATGGAAGTCCCCAGTGGGGCTTGTTCTCCATGTCAGCCCAAGCTGGTATCTGTGCTGGCTGCTACCCTGCGCCCCTTCTCCGGGGGCAAGGCTGAGCCCCCACGTGGCACTGACATAGCTCCTGTCACTCCTTTCTCTCCGCTAACTCTGCGTTTGTTATCTATGTCCCTGTCTAGGGCGAAGACCCCTATTACATGGAAAACAGCAGCCAGGGAAACACGCTGATCTCCGTGGGTGCCCACGAGCAGCCGGAGCCGCAGGAGAAGCCGAATCTCAAGGGAGGAGCTCAGGAGAACGGGACTGGCCAGACGGCCTCAAAAAACGGACGCTCTGCCAGGCCTCACGTTCTCGCCGACACGGAGATGTGATGTGCGCCAGGGCAAAGGCCTCTTCAGCATGGTTTGAAAGGGGAGGGGGGGAAGAGGGGAGGCAAGCAAGGACAGGACCCCCCCCGGCCAGGCCGGGAATTATACACCTTTTCTCTACAATGAACTCGAAAGCTGCAGTCTACACAGCGCTCTGCCCCATTGGTGATGCAGCTCTGCATGGTACAGGGCAGCACTGCTGAAGCCTGGCGCTGCCCAGGGCTTAGGGCAGGACTAGGGTGGGGCTATCTATGGACCTGGTTTTGCTCTTCCAGTGGCCAAGAGCAGGATGGGGTGGACTTAGAACGACCCAGTATCCAAATCCCTTAAGCAAGGGGGGTGGGGGGCGTGCCAAAACCCAGGGGCAGCGTTAGCATCCCAAGAAATCAGCTCAGCACAGGGGAGGTGAAGGGAGGCCACAAGCTGGCATCCACGTATGGGTTCAACCCCTCTTGAGCAGGTTGAGTGTTATCTCTGTCCCTCCAACACACGTTGCTCTTAATTAACCAGGCTGCAGCGTGTGGGGATGCGGCCTCCCTCACCTTCCTCTGGACACAGGTGTCTACCACTGCTGCCAAGGGGTGAGCACAAGCCACCAAAAGCTGGATCCAGACCTCAAACAACTCCAAATCCAGGGAAAGCATTTGGACCCTTGATCGCATTGGTATCTGATCTAGTGTTTTGGGGTGTTTGGATGGGATGGTTTGTTTTCACCTCATCTCTGTATTAAATGCATCTTTCTTTCTTCCCTCAAGAACACGAGTAAATTAATTCCCCTTCTTGTGCCTTATATCCTTCATTTCACATGTTTAATGCTGTCGTGGAGTTTGCTGATGTTGTATGTTAATTTTCCATATCTGGCCTGCCGCTCAAGTGGGAATAGTCTCGGCTGAATGGTTTCTTTTCTTTCCGTCCTACCAGTCTGTGTGCTGTTGTTCAGCCATGAGCCCTCTGGTTTCTCACTCCTGATCTTTGCCCCTCTGTATTCAAGGAGGGGGGTTGCATAAGAAATCGATGGGAAGGCTTTTCTCTCTTTAGCCATAAGAAACAAATGAAAAAGAGCAGTCAACCATTACCGGTAAGTCTGCTGGCTGAAAACAAGCCCCACCTGGTCATGGACTGGAGTTGTACCAGATGAGAAAGGGCCTTAAGTCAAGCCCATTTAGCTTGGTTCAAGTGAGGGAGCTGAATCGGGCATACAGAAGCCCACAGGAGCCTCTAAAAGGTATGAAACTATTAAAAGGAAGAGGGACTTCATTGTAGAAATTAGGTGCAGATGGCTGGCTCAGGGGACTTTGACCTCAAGGCCACTGATTCTGGCAAAGCCCAGGCAGTAGGTGGCTAAAAACATTTGCTGTAGGATCCAGTTATTGGTGGCCAGCAGATGAGGAGCTGGAGATGGGTCATAGCCAACATGTATCCCCATCACTGCTAGCTCCAGGATGGTCTGGCCCTTGGCACAGGGGCTGGGCCTGGAAAGCTGAGCTGGTGAAGGTCATCACCCTTTTTTATCAAGAGTTGGACACATCTGCAACTGGGATACAGGGGAAGGCAGCTTGGGCTTTCCTAGGTTTTGTGCTTTATGATTATTCCACACTGTGTTTGAAGAGGATGATGTTATTTCTGGGGCTGTCAACCAGGCCTTTGTCACTGGTTCTAAAGTCACTTCAAATATATTTAAAAAACCCCACATTTTTAAAGGTTGTGTTTGTTTTTGCCGTTTTTTGTTTTGTTTTTTTTTACATAGCAGCTTTTAATTGAAGCCAGTAAAAAGAGCAAAGCGCTGAACCCAGCTTCCCTGCTTTATTCTTGCAAAACAATGGACTTTTTTTTTTGCAGTTGCTAGTGGGGAAAAAAGTCCAGCTCTGTTAAATGCCAAGATGACAGGAGGCCACGATGACCATTAAGAAGTTGTTTTCCAGTTCAAAACCGCGTGAGCCGAAAGTGTTTCTTCTCTTTTGCATGCATGCCCTCACTCTCCTAGGCTTTCAATGAATGGGATTTTGGAGCGAGTGGAAAGCATGTATCAAATATTAAAAAGCAATGACTTTTTCAGAATTAAACTCTTAAACCTTATTTCTGGCTGATTTTTCTGCTCAGATATGCATTGAAATCTCTTGGCCTGACAGGAATATTGGTAGGGGTCAAGTGTCATCATGCCTGCTTTTTGTGCTAAGGCTTAACGTCTACCTTGCCTAGATGCAGCATTTTTCATCGTTATTTGTATTGCATTAGTGCCCGGAGGCTCCAGCCCCAGTGAAAGTCTCCGATTTCACGTTTTACAGCGAGAAGTCAGACAGGGGGTGGATGGAGAAACCGGAACGTGCCACGGGGAGATGGTAACGTTAGCAAGAAGGTGGTGGCAGACTTGGAATAGGATCGAGTCTCCTGACTCCAAGCCCTACAGCACTCTGCCCTGCTCGGTGTGAGGCACGTGGGCTGTCGTTGTGTGCCGCAGCTCTAAACAAGGTTTTGTGGACCTTTGTGGACGTTTCCTCCAGCAGGAACTAGCATTTGGGTTCCTGTCCAGAAGAAGTGGAGTTTAAAAGGAGCGCTAAAGAAGCGGGGAACAAGGGAAAATGTGCACTTGGAGCCAGTCCAGTAGACAGCTGTGCCCAAGCTGCAAAGCCAGGATGGGAAGCAGAGCCTGAAACAGCCAGAGGCTGCAGGGCTATATTTGGACCCCACCTCCCCCTCTAAACTCCTCACACTGACAGCATCGTGCAAGGGCTTCCCATGGCAGGCTTGCCTGCGAGGCAATGGAGGAGGGAGAATATGGGCTGCAGGGGCCGTTTTCCACAACACTGAGAAACACTGTGCCTCGGAGAGAAATGCTGCACTGGTTGCAACCTCAGTCCCGGGCCACAGGCAGCAAGACATGCATCTTGTCTGTAAATCTGCCTTTTAATAAGCATCTGTTTGCAGTAAAGAATAAAGCCCTGGCCCTACAAGTTCTTAAACCTATGCAGTTTTATGCAGCCAGCTGAGCGGATCCCATTGCCATCTGCTTGCTCCTAGAAAGCAGCACAAGTACTAGAGGGATCAGAGCCCTAAATATGCAAGAGGGAGGCAGTTGCATTTATCCAGGTTTTCCAGGTATTCGCTAAGCTGCTCGGGGCTCTGCGAGGCTCCCGAGGGTGCAGAGGTCTCACTCCAGCAGTGGCAGGCAGGGCCAGATGCAGCCGCGCACTCAGACGCAGGTGGGAGCTATTGTGGTAAGGAGGCGAGGCCACAGCCCGGGGGCTGCAGCTTTGTGTGGGGCTCCTTGTCTGACTGAGCTCCTTGGTTCTTCAGGGCTTTGTCTTTTTGGCCCATGTCAGCAAAGTTTCCTGGGGTGAAGACGTGTGAGAAGCTGGCCCTACCTGGAGGGCTTCAGCTGCTCCCAGGAGCCACGTGCGACAAGGGACTCCTTTGCTTTTTGCACGGTGACGGTTGAGCCCAGCAGTGTCAGGACTCCCCACCTTGTCTCTACACCAGGAGCTCTACAGGGCAGGTCCCAAGCTTGTCCAGTCCTACCCAGCAGGCAAACCCCAAGGGAGGAAGGACGGTCTCTGGCTCCCCAGCTGAAACACTTCTCTGCAGCGTGTGAATTGGCCCACGGGGCAGCGTACGCAGGGGAGGCCCGAGTCTGCCCCACACAACACCAGGCTTCAGGAAAGGTAAGAGGAGCTGCAGCCCAAGCGCAGCCGTGCTGCGCCCCAGGGTGAGCCGGGGTGCTGGGCGCAGACCTGCCCAGCATCGCTCCTCTGTGCTGCAGCCTGGGCTGGGATCTCTCAGGCCTGCACATGCGCTAAGTTGGCAGCCTTCTCTACCAGGGGCTGGGGTTTCCCTTTGTGCCACCTGCTTGTGCGCTCCCGTGGACTGAAGCATAGTGGCTGGGGAAAGGGCTGGTAGCTAGGACCGTGGGGTCTGGTTCATGGCTGTGGCTTTAACTGCTGCGTAGTGTAGTTGTGTGCACCGCAGAGCGTTTCCTTCCTGTGCTTTGTGTCTGGGATGTGGATGCTGCAATCCCCGCATGGGGGAGGCACTGTGGCGCCTGCAGCCTGTTGCAGAAATGCAGCTCTCGTCGGGGGCCGAGGGACAGTGCCCCCCCGTCTCCTGGCTTTCTGTGTCCCTTGGTTCCCCGCAGTTCCTGGGGTGCTGCCTGGCAGGTCCTCCGGCGGCGTGGGGGCATGGGGCCTGCTCAGCCATCGAGACAGGTGTTCATCTCATGAATCTGATGTAGAGCCTGGCCTTGGGGCCCGTGAAAGCTGCTCTGTGGGACCGTATTTGTGTTCACACATGCTATTTAGTGACTTTCTTTCCCTCGTGGCCAGTTTGTCTGTGGATCACCTGGTGAAAACTTAGGCTCCCTTTCAAAAATGGTTCCCTGCACTGAGCGCTGGCCCCCGCGGTCAGAATAAATGCTCGAGGCATTAGCAGCGTTATCTGAATAGATGGTGGCTTTGACTCAAAACAACAAGAGCAAAGCAGAGCTGGGACTTTGTTTGGTCCTCTGTGTGCTGGTGCCTAGCTGCCTGCAGGAGCCTGGGAAAGCCGCACCGATGCCGTGTGCTCTCTGGGCAGGCTGCCTGGCCCAGCTTAGCACTCCAGGCATAGGCTGCGTTGTAGACATGGAAGGTGAAAGCCGGCATCGCGTTCATGTGGCAGGTGATGAGACGGGGAAAGGCATGTGTGTACCCTGGTGAGGGGTGTATTGGAGCAGCACGCTGCATCCTCTGCACCGGAGAGCTGCTGCAGCCTCTGTGGAGAGCAGGAAATCTCTGAATGTTCGCGACCCAAAGCCGCATTTGCTCGGGAGGCAGGCAGCCCGGCCCTGTGTTTGCAGCAGCAGGCCAGAGACTGCATCCCAACTGCCCAGCTTTGCCCCGGGCTTGTACTGTGACCCTGGGAGTCAGGCTCTTCACCTTTCTTTCCCACTCTGTAAGATGGAGCAGTATGATCTTCCCAGATCAAGGACAACGAGAAGTCCTTTTTTAAATACACAGGGGGCAAAAAGAAGGTACCGGGTAACGTGGGGCCCCTGCAAGACACGCTAGGAAATCTGGTCGTCACACCAGATGACAAAGCCAACCTATCTAACGACTTCTTTGCCTCCATTTTCCTGAGCAGGGACCAGATTAGCGCCCACTGGGCCCCCCTCAGGCCCCAGGGGAGGCGCACCTAGGCCAAGGGTCAGGGAGGATCTAGTCAGGGAACGTCTGGCAGGACTGGATGTATTTAAATCAGCTGCTCCAGACAATCTCCACCCCCGAGTGCTGAGGGAATTGGCTGCGGTGATTGCGGGACCCCTGGCACGGCCGTACGAGCACTCGTGGTGCTCTGGTGTGGTGCCAGAGGACTGGAAGAGGGCCAATGTGGTTCC
>NW_017729019.1:9765214-9799144 GCF_001723915.1 Gavialis gangeticus | reverse complement strand
GTGGCCTGTTACAAACTAGTCAGAGGGGACCAGCAGGCGCTGGGGGAGTCCCTGTTCCCCCGAGCACGCCCAGGAGTGACCAGGAATAACGGTCACAAGCTGGCAGGGGGGAGATTCAGACTAGACATCAGGAGGTGACTTCACGGTCAGGGCGGCTAGGATCTGAACCCAACTTCCAAGAGAAGTGGTGCTGGCTCCTACCCTGGGGGTCTTTAAGAGGAGGCTGGATGAACGCCTTGCTGGGGTCGTCTGACCCCAGTACTCTTCCCTGCCGTGGCAGGGGGTCAGACTCGATGATCTGCTCAGGTCCCTCCCGACCCAACTGACTATAAAACGATGAGTTTTTCCTGAACAGCCAGCCAGGGTCCCAAGAAGGTGAAGCACTTAGACTCTGCCCCTGCATTTTGCTGCAGGACGTGGGAGTGCAGCCTGGGCCCAGGGCTCGCTGGGGCTGGCTTCCACCTCCTGTGCCCCACCGGTTGCTTGCAGGATGGGGCCAGGCTCTGGCTAAGCTGGCATGCGGTGCCCAGCAAAGCGAGATCCTGATCGTGGCCAGGCCTCCAGGCCCTCAGACAAGTCACGGACGCTGCTAGTAAGGATTCCCTTGTCATTCCTCTACAGCTCAGGGGTCTCTGTAGGGGTCCTGCAGGCTGGCTGCAAGCAGCACACCCATCCGGGGAACAGAAGCAGCTTTCCCCAACCCGTGCCCTGCTTCCTTCCACACAGACCATGGCAGGGTAAACCAAACCCCTCATAGCAAGGGCTAAATTTTTTATGTCCAAATATTCTTCCAGCCAGTGCCGCATGCCCTGATCCCTTCTGAGAGCTCATCCTGCAGAAGGTGCTTTATTTCCCCCAGCTCAGGATGCCGTTCGCAGCCAAGCTGGGACAATAAAGCCACGGGGTCAATTGCTCTGGCAAAACAAAAGCTTTTCCCCAAGCGTCGCAGGCCGGCGGAAAAGCCGTGTGCGGTGCTCGGAGGGGAAGCGGGGTGCTGACATGAAGGAAGGTCCAGGCCGGAAAAGCCTGAGCTTAGAGCTTCAGGAAGTTTTCTGTGTTTGTGTAAACGCTGCCAGGCCCCGCTCGAGCCACACAAAGGTTTTATTATTCCTGTCTTATCAAATCATGTACGTTCCTTCCTTGCCGATCCTACCCCCCAACTCTTACTTCCCAGCACCTTTTGGTAAAAAAAAATAATAATCCAGCCCCCGGCTGCCCTCACAGACCTGTGCCCCTTGTTGCCTGAAAGCCTCAGATCCTTTAATACCAAATGCATGGCTGCTCCAAACCCCAGAATGGGTTTCTTCCCCTTAATATAAAGGGGCAAGGGAGGAAGAACGGTACAACCTGGTAAGGGCTGGTGTGTAAGCAAGGTGAGCTGGACCAGCAGCAGCATTGTGTCCCCCAGTTGCATGACATCCGTTTCCGCCATGTAGCACGTGTCCTCTGTCCATCTCAGCATGCTGTACGACAGGCCCCAGCTTCACGATCCCTTTTACCGATGGGAAAGCCTAGGCATGCTTTGTCCTGGCTCTGGGTTGTCAGCAGAGCGATGACACCTGCTCCAAGCACGTATCATCGTATTGCAGGGGGACACGAAACAAGTAGTAAGGGTGTTCTGCGAATATTCACTGGATCCTGCTTGCTCTGCTCCAGTGCATTAGTTAAGCCCTGCTGCTTCCCCATTGCCTGGCAGGCTACTCGGGTGTTTTGAGTCAGGATTGGGGCCCTGGATTCCCCGCACCCCCCTCTGCAGGCTTGGCCAGTGCACCAGGGAATGACCCAGGTGCTCCACACCTAAAACAAACTGCTCTGGCAGGAGCTGGAGACCCAAGATGGGCCCGTGGCAGGTCCATGTCCCCTGAGGCTCAGGCCTGGGCTGGGGACCTGTAGCAGACACTCAGCTGTGGCTTATCCGTTGCGTGCATTTGTTAAGCGAGCCTTTTGTAGTGAACGAGCATCTTTCCAGGGGCTCCCATGGCCGCTGCAGTCCCTGCATGCCTAAAGGGAGCCCAGGTGTTGCTCCTGTAGGAAATCAGAGGTCATAAATGAGAGGTGTCCATGGGTTCTGGGCAGTTTGTGTTGGGAAGAAACTGCTGATGGCATGGAGCCGGTTAATGCACTGCAGCTCCTGATGGGCCTCAAGCAGCCCCTCCCTGGGTGTGAGTGGGGACGGGTGGGTTCGAGCTGATTGCAAAGGTTTCCACTGTTATGCTGTTCTGGCCTTACCTGAAGGCCCCATTGCACTTTTCCCGCGGGCAGGGGCACTAACCGAAACGAGTGGGTGCTTCTGCTGCCTCTTTGCTGGAAGAATAAAATCTACCATCATGGCATTGGAGAGCTGAGGGCTTCATGACAGTGGCCAAGGGCTAGCACTGCCTGGGGGCTTTTCTTTCTCTGGGGAACCCATGCGGCAGGAAGGAAAGGCTGGGAGCTCCCTCGCAGCAGGAGATCTGCAAGCCTGTGTCAGCGGGTCCCAACTGGCTACCATCAACCTCTGCTCTGAGCACCTGCAGCTCCCAACCCGTGTGCTTCCTGGCTCCAGCCATTTCCTTTTCCAGGCATGGGAGCATGCATGTCCCACCCCATCGCTTGGTGCTCGCCGGGTCGCTCTGACTTCTCCCTGCAGCTTCGAGACCCGTGGGTGGAAAGGCATCGGGGACAGCGCAGGGGCGATACAAGGACCCGCTATTCATGGCCTCCTGTGCAGGGCATGACCCCTTTCCTCGAGCTTGCGCTCAGGAAGCCTCCAGCGGGTATGTAAGGGCCTGATGAGGAAAATAATGATTAGCACCAAGGTTCCCAGGCTGTGTCTGGGAGGAGCTGCTTGTGTGGTAATGATCCTCTCCGTGCTCCTGGGCTCTGCGGGGTCGGGCTGGGGCAGCCTTAGGAACGGAAATCCAGGCGGAGAAGCGATAATGAAGAGACGGGGGCACGGCTGCAAGCTGCGCGCAAAGCAGAGGCTGGGCCGTCAGCCTCCTCTGTGCCCTGAGAGAGGTTGAGCAGGGACAGACGGTTCCTTCTGCGAGCACTTAATTAGAAGCGCTTTGCGCTGGCAGGCGCTTGGATGCTCCTGAGGTCCAGCAAGGAGGTTGTTGGTGGGTGGGGAGGGGGAAGCTTACGGAGGACTGAGGCTCCTGTGTCATCAGCTGCATGCCTGAAGGTACACGAGTGAGAGCAAACTCCGGAGAGCCCGTATCAACCCCTCCAACAAGCTGCACGGGCAGCCCTAGGCCAGAGCCAGGTGCCCGGATAGCGAGGGCTCTCATCGCCTTTGGCCGACGCTCAGCCCCTCCGTCCTGTCGCTGAACTCAGCATGTTTAGTTGCACTGAGCCTGTGTATTGTCAACGCTTCACAGCCAAGACCAAAAGGCATCCAAGCCCTTTTGCAGGAGCCACACGTGGAGCTTGCTGCCAAGCCGAAGGGGAGGCTGTGGCTGGCGCACGCTGGGGAAATAGCTCGGTTTGCAGCACAGCTGCACCGGGTTGCTCTCACCTCCCTATAGCCCTCTGCAGCTTCTCACTGCTTTCCCGCTTAGCCCTGGTAAATCGTTCTGTGTTGCATGGTCGCAGGTTTCAGAGCACCGTCCATCGTTGCACCACGTGACAGGCGCTCGGGTGCTGCAGGGTTTCGGTGCTTAACCGCAGCTGGCTCTGGAGCCATGGGTGGTGTTTAAAACCAAATGGACAACACTTTACCCTTCTCTAGCACCTGCTCCCTGCATGTGCTGAAGTGCTGCGCAAACATAAAGCGTCACAATGCTTCTGCCAGGCAGAGGTAGCCATTCACAAAGGGAGTCGTGGGGATTCAATGATTTGTCCAACATCCCATGACTAGAAAAGAACCCAGGAGTCTTGACACCTGGTCTCTGGATCCAAGCCCTAAGTCCCTTCTGCACTTTGAAGTCAAAGGTTCAACCTCTTTAGAAATAACCCCCACTTGGCTGCATGTGCCCACACAACCTTGCTCTAAGCTGAAGGCACTTGGCTGCAGACAGTGCCCAAAGTGCTGAAATTTCATTGCAGTGAATGAGTTTTAATTAAGCTGTATTAGTACTTCCCTCTCTTCCTGGAGTGGTGGAACAAAAAGCACAGCTCAAAAGCACTGCACTGGCACGGAGGGGCATGAACCCCCCCACCTCTGGCATTTTGCAGGAGCATACCCAGGGCACCTGGCTGTAGCTCAAACCTAGATACACAAGCAGTTTTTTAAAAGTGAGTCTGCTTGGTTTGAAATCAGCTCAGGTAAGACTGGCCCCTGCCAGCCCATCTCATACACCTGGGATCAGTGTGCGCAGGCCATTGGCTGCATAGCCTCTCCCTTCCTACCCCCTGTGCCAAATTCCCCAGAATTGTGCCTCTGGCTGGCCTGGGACTGAGCCCCCGGAGGGGATCGTGTCTCTGGGTATCTAGCACCTCCAGAGATGCTCGGGGAGTTGCTGTGCATCACCAACTGGGCTGGGAGCCAGCGTGAGAGTAGCGCTTTTCCTCCCAGCACTGGAGCCCTTGGTAGTTTCACACCGATCCATCAGAGGACTGACTTTTATTGAGTGTCTCTCTGATCTGGGTATGCCGCACGCTGATCGAACACGAGCAGGTTTTCTATTCCCTCTGCCCAGCCCCACCTTGCATTAACTCGCTTGTATTGTATCACAGGCGGGTTAGCAGGAAGAAATACGCTGTAAGCCATTACACCAGGGGAGTAGGTGTGAATGAACTGATTTAAGCCTTAGAAGAAAAGGAGGGGTGTCTTGATAGCAAGGCTGGGATTCACAAAGCAGGGCAGAGCAGCGCTAGTGAAAAAATACTCAAAACACATTTTTTAGCATTTTTTTTAATTAAAAGGGAATTTCTGCAAGAAAAATAAATCCAGTTATTGCCCCAAGAATATATCAGCTTGCCACAATGGGGAAAAACGTGTCCTTTTGGTTTGCAGCTGTCCTGAGGAACACAGGAAATAGCTGTATTATTCTTTATCCAAAGAGTAAGACTGAGTTCACTGATGACTTCTATCACTGCCCACTTGCTATGGAGAGGTTAATTTTTTTCCTGAAAGAGGAGAGGAAGTGATGAAGGGACCAGGTATGAGTACGCTCGATGCATCAGAGCCGGCACGGGCGGACTGTCGAGAACATTGGAGAGCGGGCTGATGACTGGACCAGGAGCTATTAATGCCTCTTGGCCGAGCGGGGGTGTTAGGGATGCAGGTGTTCACATTTCCTCTAGGATTGCAGCCTGCTGGATGCCCAGCACACATGAAGGCAGCATGACTGGAAGCACAGACAAAACCATTGAGGTCTTACAGGACTGGGTCATATCCTGTGCTGGCTGCACATAGGGGCTTTCAGGTGGGGAAGAGAGGTTTTGCTGCAAGCCTGCCTTTTGCAGAGAAGGGCCCAGCCAATGCAGCAGAAGCCAGCGAGCGAATGAGGCACGCGCTAGGCTTTGCGGTGACCTTTTATCACCGTGTACCCACACAGGTATTTCAGCCGGTGCTGCCAGTAATGCCTGTCCCGGTGTCGGTGCCACTGGCTACGTAACTCCCAGGGGAGACCCCTCCAAGCGGACCTGCTGGAGGACACGCGCGCAGCCCTAGTCTCAGAGCACAGCGGCTGCGGAGCTCCCCCTTTTCAGGCCCGTCACCATCCCAGATATGTCCCTGGAGGCACTAGGAAAGGGCCAGAAGCACGGCGTGCTCCGTGATCAGAGACACGTGTTGACTTGCAAAGCTTCTGACTTCAGCTTGTGCACGAAACACCAAAAAACCAAAGAAGCTGGGGGGAAACTCAGCACCTACCAAAGGAATCAAAACTTGTGGAAGAGGTGGTATCCTTTATTAGACCAACTAGATGTTTGCCAACAAATTACATTTATCAGCAAGCTGAAGGGTGTGTGCCCGAAAGCTTGCAGATGAATACAATAATTTGTTTGCAAATATCTAGTTGGTTTAATAAAAGATATCTCTTCCATGAGTTTTGATTCCTTTTCCCTCGAGACCAATCCAGCTACAACCTGGATACCTGTACCCGCTGAAGACATTCTTGATTCATATCTCACCCTTCCCCATGGAGATGGGAACATGGTTTTTTTCATTACTCTGATTCAGAGGGCAGCCATACACACCGGGCTCATTGGGAAGGCATGTCTGCATGTCGATCTTGTAGGCAGCTTTGGAAATCTCAGCCGAACTTTATGTTGGTTTTTTTGCACGTGTCCTAAGCATCTTCTCTTTTGTGCATACAAATGCGGTCGATTCCCTTTCCTTAGAAAACCAGCGGGTTAAAATAAATCCCCACCATCAGGCCGGTATCCCCCTGCTGTGGAAGAAACAATGCAGCTCCGGACGGGATACACATCACAATGCTGCCATCTGCTGAGGGCGTTTGGCCAGCACAGATTTAATCCTCAATATTTTTGTGATTCCCGTCTGAAGCGGCACGGGTTGGAGATGTGATGCTCGGTCTCTGTGTCCATGGCAACCTCACCAAGAGATGCGTCTCTAGCGTGGGATATGCTGGAATAGGTAGTGAGCGCAGGTGAGGGGGTGACACGCGGCGAAGGGATTAGAGGACACGTGGAGTGCAGGTCTGCTCCTGCTCCCATCCTCTGGCTGTGGACTCGCCTCGCTTCCCTTTCCTCTGCCTTTGTGCGGGCGTGTGGAGGGAGCTCAGGCTGCAGCCATGAGCTGGAGACAGGATGGACGATGGCATCTTTCCTGCCGCCAGGATTCGAACCCAGTGTTCGCTGAGGCTGACCCAGCTTGAGCCTGGGCAAGTCGTGTAGCCTGAGGGGTAGCAGCAGGTGATGACGGATAGTTGGCATAAAGGTGGCTTCAGCTGCTCCTGCGTATAATTTCCCTGTCTCTCCCCATGGAGAAATCTTGACCCTGTTGAAGTCAATGAGAGTTTTCCTTCTGACTTAAGGGCCAGGCTGGCCTTCTGCATGGATGTGCCCTTCAGCCATCGTGTTTGCCAGTAAACTGTGCTGGGATGGACCATCAAGTGAAATAAGTGAGTAAGCAAAGGAGTGGGTGGATGGACCTCAGCCACGTGGCCCACAAGGGAAAATTAAACTAGCAAAGCCCTGGAGATTGGGCAGGGGGCAGATTCCATCGGGGGATTTTTCTTTTGCTCACAACCTGTAAATAAACTTCGTCTCGAATAATTGCCTCATTTCTTCCATCTCTTGTCAAGCCCGCAGAGCTCCCCAGTGCATTACACGGGGCCGGCCGGCCTCCCGTGGGCAGCCCAGCGGCTGGGAACAGCTCTGCCACCTTTGGTAACGGGTAACATTCAAAAATGTATTTCCTTCCTCTTTCCTCCTTTTCCTTGCACCTGAGTCAGCACGAGGTGGGACGACGTGTCTCTGTGTGTAACACGTTAACGTTTCCCTGCTCTTTTCCAGCTACGGAGAGTGAAGCATCGGTGCCACCCCCCCCCCCAATAATTATACTTAACAATGTTTTTATTACCTGCACTTCACAAGAGTATTAATTCCAGCTCTTTCATCTTCTCTTGCAAATCTATTTAATTTACTGGTGCTTGGATTTGTGGTAGCAGAGGTAAATGGGATTATCTGTCCCTCGAGATAAGCTGTCGAAGATGAGAGCTGAGGAATTGGGTTTGAAAAAAAATAAATAAATAAAATAAACAAGTGAATCTTGCTCTCCATTTAACCCGGGGGATGGGGGCAAGCACAGAAGCTCATTTAGCTGCATGCAACAGTCAGTGAGGAGTCGCGCTCTTCGGTTTGCAGAGCAGACATCAGAGGTTTGTGCCCAGTAGCAGCTGGTAGGGTTTGTCATCCCACTGGCAATCTGCAGAGGGGATTTAGGGCCAGGTCCTAATGCATCTTAGGTGCTGCAATAGCCAAGAGATTTAGGTGCCTTGCCTCTGGAGAATGATCCACGTCCGCAGCACTGGGCTTTCAGGCTTCCTGCACAGTGAATGGGGAGACCCAGGTGCTTCCTAAAGGCAGTACAGCGTCCCAATTTGGCTGCCTTTGGAGTGACCACAGGCAGGTGACAGGAGCAGGAGGTACAGGGCTGTGTCTGAGCTCCCACTCCTCCTTGGAGCATCGGGATCTGCCACAGGGCTGCGAGGGCAGAGTTTTGGGTCAGGATCCGGCTCGCTCAGAGGATAGCGGGTTCCCCCTTTTACCTCATGCTCTGGAGGTAAGAGCACGTGTCCACAAACTCGGGCCATCTGCATCTCGAGAGAGTTCAACCCACATCACCACGTCGCAGGATGTGGGATCACGAGCGCTCCTGCTTGCAGCCCCGGTCCCGTGAGCTGTGTGCTCTAGGCTCCAGCTCAAGGAGTGTGGGGTCTTGCCCAGAGCCTGGTGTAATGGGCTGGAGAGGATGAAGCCTAGAGCCCAGGTCTCAGACTCTTTGAGGATAGCAGACCCTGCGTGTGGCTGCTTGTCTTCTGCGTCCTCTGAAGTGCTCGCAGAGCTCCTTTTCTGTAGGACAGCGATTCTCCAAGCGAGCTGCAAGATTTAGTCTCATGCTTCCCGCTGAAACTAATGGCAGTCGTGTGTCGACATCCCCCAGGTCAGCGCTGACGGTCTCCGCCAGGGTAAACGCATCTGTTGCCTCTCCCATTTCTGCAGCTTTGAGTTTTTTTTGCAAAGCAAATAAAGCTCCATTAAATCTGCAAAGCTGCTGCTTTGCCTGGCTGTATCTCACCTGCCCAGAGAGCTGTGCTGGGACCTTTCCAGGTGATCTGAGCAAGCAAGCCGAGACTTGAAGGGGCCATGAAGACTTCCCAGGCTTCAGATGCTCCCTCCAAAACTGGGTTGTGGCAGACTGGCTGGGGACAAAGTTGGGAAAGCTGCACTGCTGATGCCATACACTTTATTTCATGATAGAGAGGTCGCTGATCAGGTCCAGGACCCTTGCTGGCAGTCTAGAAGATGCCTTTCAAAATGGCACCTGGCCTAGCTGCTAAATAATGTTCACGTCTTGCAGCATTTACAGTAAGAATCACAAGTCTCCTAGTCTCTGGTTGCAGTCTGCGATAGAAAGAAGCTGCCTAACAAGTGCACCCCCTTTTACCATTTCAGACTGAAGGATTGTCTTTTTGCTCTGTGTTTGTACAGCGCCTAGCACAATGGGACCTGTTCCATGACAAGAGCTCTTAGACCACCTTGGTACAGCTGATAAACATGGCCATAGTTCTTCTTTTCATCATGATTGTGTTCCCATGTGTCGAGATGCTGAACTCATGCTTCCCCCCGCCGGTAGAGCAGCAGGGGTGGACGGTCCTTTTCTTTCCAATAAATGACGTGTTTATTATATTTTACTGACATGATCTCTGCATCGAACAGCATTAAACTTCTTGCTTCCAGAGTGGGGGGTTCACACCTAACGTGCCAGGGAAAGGATTCCTGGAGTATAATTAGCCAGCAAGACAACCCCAGAGAAATGAATATTCGATAGAGGGAGTGAGAACTTGAAAGTGTTAAATAATGCACTGTGCTCCCAAGCACAGATGTCTGCCTAACCCGTGGGGCAATGTGGAGTACTAAGAAGGTAGAGAGCAAGCTCATTATTTTACAGTGGAGAACCAAGGAATAAGGTAAAACTGAAGAGGCAGGCAAAGCATTTATCATCACGATCCTGAAATATTTCAACCATTTTTTTCTAAGATTGAGGAAGATTAGGGGCCTGAAGGGAATTATAATAACAGGTCTGCCAAAAAAATTAGCCTGAGATTTAAAAAGTTGACAAAACTTTCAGCCAAATCTGAAAGAAAAGCCCATTTCGCTCTTCCTTAGACATTGCCTGTCTCCTCCAGAAAAATGCATCCATTCTCCCATCCAGGGAACGGGATGCCGGAGCACATCTGCTCAGTCCTTCTCTGTCTCCAGTTTCTGTATTTGCCAAAGACAGGTCAAAGACCCCACATCTTTCCTGTGTAGGCAGGTGTGGTAGGTAGCCCAGGAAAGGGGAGAGTGTCCAGACCCCTCCATTGTACCCACTATTCAGGTGTGTCCCAGTTCAAGCATGAGGTACTCACCCCTGGGGTCTTCCCACTAACATTTACTTCTCAATTCTTTACACCTTTGGCGCTGGTAGCTCCTTCGTCTCTGAGCAGATGTGTTTCCATCTTCCCTTACCTCACCTGAAACTCAACTCGCTACGAGTCCCTTGGGCGTGCTACTCCAACAATGCAATTTTCTTGGTTTCACTCGTAGTGATTTTGACCTTTTCCCTTCAACTCAGCCAGGAAGGTTCTGCGATTTCCTTCCGTCTGCACTTCAGACCCTCTGGAGAAATTGCCGAGAGGTGACCCACAAAGGTAAAAAGAACATTGCCTTCCTTTTGTGCTTCTTTACAATATACAGAAGATCTGCAAAGGTGGTGGTGGGTGGGGGTTTTTTATGCCTTAGAAATATTGAACCTACCAAGTCCTGGCTCCCTTTTGTGGTGGACCTTTTAAGGGACTGAAGTGAAAGCTTTGTTGGCTTTCCCATGACGGAAAAGAGCTGCCAATTAGACCTGCTCTGAGCAAAGGGAGATGTCAGGATGCTTGAAAGGGTGGGGTTAGCCAGTGGTCTCTATACCTAAGGGCTCCCAGGGCTGCTAGCAGCAGGGGAGCTGAACTGTTCCTGTGGAGGTGAGACATGTTTGAAGAAATGTAACACAGAGATTCATTGAGACACAGCTCAAACAGATAAGTAGGCAGCTACGCGAGGGCTTGAAAACTAATACAGGGAAGGCATAAGACACATACACAGTATCAGCCCTGGGCCTGGCAAACTGCCCAACAGAGGTAGGTAGATCTGCAGCAGCATGCCCAAAAAGTGCCGTCCAGAATAACGTACGCTGTAGCTAGATATGTGTCAAAACCAAGGACTTAACCACAAATTCTTTACCACCTGTGCCAAAGATGGATCTCAGCACTGCATAGAAGTGATGCAAGCACCTACTCTGGACACGTTCAAGTTGCGTTTGCATGATTATCTTGCTGGGGCGATCTGACCCCAGCTGACTTCCTGCCCCTGGGGCAGGGGGCTGGACCGATGATCTCGTGAGGTCCCGTCCAGCCCTAATGTCTATGAAATCTTTGGTTGGCAGAGACCTGAGAGGTGCTTGCTACAGGCAAAACCCCAGAGCGTCGTTCATACACATGAGCCGATGACCATCTGGTCAAAATGCACCAGGACCGGGTGATCCCCAGCCTCTCTTCCACCAAGACACTGCAGCACCAGATCAAGCTGTGGTTTTAAAAAATAATAAAAACAGGAGTTGTTTAGTACAGCCGGTTTGGAAAAGGATTTTCCTGCAGGAAAGTCCAACACTTTGACATGTTTTTTTTTGTATGGAAATGACAATTTTAAAGTATCTTGTGGAAAGGGCATTTTGAAAAGTGCCATTTGAAAATATCTAGTTGTTGTATTTTGATGACGCTTTGACAAATTACCCTAAATGGGCTACTGGTAAAATAATGTAAGAGTTGAAATGCCATCATAGCATGACAAGCTTAAAAGAGGCCATCCAATGCAAACCACTGCAGGATACAGGATGCGTTTTCCCTAGGTGGAGATTGCTAAAGAGGTTTGATAGTTTCCCATTGAAAAAATGACCTGTGAAAGGTTTTGATTTGAGGAAATGTGGGTTTTTTTCCAGCCAAAAACAGTATTGACATACATGGATAGATGGGTAGCTGAATAGATAGATAGCTGGATAGATAACTATGGAGAGATGTAGATATATATATACATTTTTATTTATTTTTAACATAACTAGCTTTGTGTTTGTGGAGAAAAGCTTGAATCCTATTATGGCTTAAGTTTCTGAATGCCTTTTACTTGCATCATATAAGATGCCCTACAGGCCCCTGCTGATAGTTAGATACCCAATGACTTTCTTTTCAGGTTACATTTGTTTTTTTCTCCTTGTAAATTAATTTGACATGTTTGTTGAGCCTCCCTTATTTATTAGCTATTTCTAGATCCGTAACTTGAGGCACTGTGGGTTTTTTTTTTCTTTTAAATACTTTTCCCCTTGTTTGTATCCTCCCTGTTTTCTTATCTCCTGCCTACCCCAGAGGCTAGATGCTGCTTTGACAACCTGCTAGCATGTGGAAGGATGATAAGCTGTCTAATTAATAGATTAATTGGTGGTACAAGTTCTTAATAGCCTATTACAGGAAAATTGTTCAGATTTCTTTTCTTGTTGTGCAACTTAGTTTCTGGTGGATTTATAAACGTGCATTGAACTGTCTGTGTGTGCTGGGTAGGGGAGGCCACTGCAGCCCATGGTTCTGGGAGAGCAGGGCTGGCAAACTGATACAGGCATTGCTTTTTCAATTTTTAAAATGTTTTAATAGCTTTAAAAATAAAGTGGAAGCAGTGCTAGTGTGTCAGGGGCATAGAGGGGCTGTGACGGGGCTTGCAGCAGACCCTCCGGCGCCCGGATTTCCCAGACCTTCCCCGAGAGTCCCAAGGGACTCCTTGAGTCGCCGTTGGAAAATCCCCTCCCTGCACTTGAGGATCAACCCACCTGACACAGCGATTGCCTGTGCCTCTCAGCACCAACAAGGTTAATTTTGCAGCGCGAGCCGAGCGAGAAGACAAACGCATCGAGCAGGAACGGCAAAAGTAAATTAGACCGAGCTGTACTCTATTCCCCCCCTCCGGAGTCTGCAGCTCGTGTTGTTGTCTGTAACCCACACAAAGATCCCTTTCTAAATTTATCGCAGCGTCTATCTGCAGAGAAAGAATCCAGCGCTCGGTCCAGCTTGGTGGGGTAGGCTGCGGTGGGGTGGGCAGGGCCAGTTCTGATTTAGCACCGGGTGTGAGAAAAGTGCCCCGTGGTCACGGATGATGGCAGCAGGGAGCTGAGAAGATGGAACCGGGAGGGAGGGCAGGTGTAATGGCCTCAGCGTGTTGGGCTGTGAACCTCCTTCCCGGAGATGATCCTCTGTGGCAATGCAGCACAGAGCTAGAAGCTGCTGCCTCTGAATCCCAGGTTGCCTCTTCCCAGGGAGCTGGATTTGCTCTCACATGGCCCTATGCAATCTCCTCGGAAATTTCCACTGAGCTCCCTGCTCCTGTACGCGTGCAAATAACTCCTCAGAGGGAGAGGCAGGCTCCCACTCTTCTGCAGCGCTTATGTTTGTGAGCTCAGCACCCGTCGGCCACGCAGCACGCTGCCCTGCCTGCCTCGGCGGTTCCTTGGGCCCTGTCTGCCTCCATCCCTCATCTTACCGGGGTGTTTAGAAGCCAGGAGGCGGTGCTGTTCTGGGGTACGCTGCACCCCTGCCCCATCTGCTCGCTCCCAGACCCGACGTAGCATAAGCTCTGCCTCGCTGGCACGCGTGCAGTGTTTCATCAACGTGCCCTCCCGTTGTGTTTAGCAACTAGCATGTTGCATGTCTCAGCACGGTGGCGGTGTCTCATGACAGCATACATGACCTGGCGTGTCTCAGCACGGCCGCAGTGCGCTCACATTGCCTGGGTGCTGGCTTGTCCTGTAGCAGCCCACAGGAGTTGGGTTTCACTGCGTTTGTGCAGTGCCCAGCACAGAGCGATCCCAGTCCCTGTCTTGGGTTCACAGCAGCAATGCAAATAAGTAATGCATGGACAGTATGCATAGAGGCGCGGGCAGTGCGGCTGCAGAAACACGCGTGACCACAGTTGCGTGCACGTTTAGTGTGTAGTGACTGGTCCCCCATATACAGCCACCTGGATGAAAATGAAGCAGGTGGACGGATGGCTCGACTGACCAGAGCACCGGACGGGTATGCTGGACTCCCTTCCCAGTTCCTGATACAACTGTGGCCAAAGTCACTTCATCTGCCTTGGGCTTCGGGTCGTCCTCTGTAGAGTAAGGCGAACGCTTCTCTACCTGGCAAGGGGCTGCCAGGATTAGATTGATTAATGGTTACGAGGTGCTTTGGTCATCCAGGCCACACATGCTATGAGAGCTGCAGAAGGGCAGAGGCAGAGTTGCAGATGCGTGTTGTGGAGGGGCGTGAGGAGCTCCTGCACCGCCCTTTGGGCTTTATCCACATTCAGGTCCATGGGACAGGCCCAGAACAAAATGCTCTGTATGAACCTGGTTGTCCCACAATGGCCCGTGTGCCTCTGGGCGTTGTAGTCTGGGAGCCTGATGCTTCAGGGATGAGTGCTTCTCCCATACCGCACGCTGCTTCTTACCATACCTGCGCCACCCCGTGTAGTTTGCTCTGTGGAAAGCCGGCACTGCATTTGCAGAGATGTACGCCTCTGGTCCATAGGAGAGAATGAGGGCCCTGCAGCAGGGAAGACATAGAGGCCCAGAGCGGGCTGTGCAAGCTGGCCTGGGACCACGGCATGGATTCGGGCAGCTAGCCAAAACAGAAATCCACACTACCACGATTTTGCTGGTGCTGGTACCCCCCCTCGTGAGACTAAAACTAGCATGAGTGGGCCTACACATGCTGCATTCCCCCCATCACTTCTTGGCCCTTTTTTTGGCTAAGATCAAGTGACACCGGGGGCATCTGAACCCCAAGGCCTCCAGGCCTGGGACTTGCATATAGGATGCCTCCCTGGATTTGGGGGAGTATTCGAAGCCCCAGCCTGATGGGTCTGGGAGGGAGGATACTTGCCCGGTGGTGGAGCCACACAGACTTCACAACCGAGCTCTGCTCAGTCGAATTTTGGAACTTGACTCGTGGGCTTTGCCCAGTCAACTTTGGACCTTGAACAAGATTTAAAATAAAATAATAATTCACAGCCTTAGCTCTTGGCTTCCTCTTGTGAAGAGGGGGATATAAGGGCCATTACCTCCCTTGGGGAAGTGTGCTTTGAGATCTACAGATGAAAAGGTATAAGTGTTGCAGTTGCATTGAATCCCTGGTCCAGTGCAGCGCTTAGTGTGATGCAGCTCCGGTTTTGCTGACATTATATTGCATCTCCTCTTTAAGCTCGCACCGGGTCCAAGATGCTTGCCCCTGCCAAGTGGGCCGTACGCCCTCGCCGCGTTGGCTGCGACGAAGGCAGGAGTTTCTTAATCCAGGGACGCGCCAGCCTGCCGGGAACACAGGCCTGCGGCCTGCGGGTGTTTGGCTGTTACATTTTTATTTTGCACCTCTGCGGATGCCAGGGGGAAGTTCAGTTCCTGGTTTGAATCTAGGGCCCTTTAGCCATGGTCGCTTGTTCTTTTTTTCCCCTTTCTGCTCTTCTCCCCCCTCTTCCTTTTCTTTGCTCAGCAAATGAGCGTGCAGAGGTGTTTCTGGCGGAGCCAATGGCAGGGCCGGGAGCCTCCGCAGCCCCGTTTCATTCCCGAAACAAACACACCGAGGGAGTGGTGGGAGGAAGGAAGCGCGGTGCCTAGGTCGGAAGATGCTCGCTGCAGATTTCATCACGCCCTGTCCCTCGCCTTCACGTGTCGCCGTGCTGAGAGCGGCAGGAGCGAGCACCACGCAACGCTCACATTTACCGTGGAAAAGCCGTCAGGGGGAAGCAAGGCTTTTGTGTCCAAGGGCTGAGAGTAGGTGATGTAGCAGCGCTTGGCACTGCAGTCCTGAAGGAGACAACCCAGCACCAGCACGGCTTACACGGGGTCGAGACTCAGGCAAGTAAAAAATATCCCAGTGCCACATTTAGCTGGAGAAACCCTTTCACCCCCAGGGCCTCTGCGCCACGTGGAGGCAGGGCCCGTTTCTCATCCTTTCTTCGCCGGGGTGCCTCGGGGCAGCGCTCCGAAATCCTTCGCCGCCGGGCGAGAGGGGATAACGTTACTGAGCTAAATCTCCGAGCCAAGGGCAAGCCGTGCGATGTTAGCTGTGCTTTTCACCGGGGGGGTGCGTGGAAGATGCCGGGACAACGGTCCAAATGCTGGGGCGCGCCTGGGAGCTGGGATGAGTCGAGACCGCCTGAGCGGCTTAAACGAGACGCAGATCAGCAGCAGGACGGGCGCGGGGCTTTGTTTCTAGCCAGGGGTCATGTCATCTCGCGCGCCGGGGTGACCCGGTTCAAACAGATGAACAGCATCGCCGCTCCCAACAGCCCGAGGCCTCCTGGTTTGGAAAAAAGGAGAGAAAAAACCCCCCACATCAGATAGCGAGAGGGAAACGTTTTGTGCTGGGGTGTGCATGAGTGTGTGTGTGTATGTGTGCGCGCACGCACGTGTGTGTGCGTGCGTGCGTGTGCTGTCATGGTTGCCAAGACAACCGCAGCAGTGAAACCATGATGCAAATCGTGAGTCGGGCTCGGAGGAGCAAGGGCCTCCTCCCCGGAGCCGAGTCAGGTGGCCTGGCTCTCCAGCCCGGGCAGGCCCAGCCCCTCCGCGGTGGCAGATGCTGCCGTTTGCTTCCGGATGGGCTGGCTGGTATTTCTGGCTGCGGAAAGTTCGCTCAGCGATTGAGTGAGAGGGAAAAAAAAACAAAAAAACCCCACCGAAAACGCACACAAAAAAGCAACCAGAAGAAACAGTGACTCATCCCCTGCCTTCCCTCCACCCCCGCTCCCAGCCAGCCTCCCCCAAATTGTGTCGGGGTCAGGGAGTGCTGAGCAGTTTCCTAGGCGCTGGGGAGATCTGGTGGGGGCCTTGGCAAGCGCTGTCCCGAGGAGCGCGCCCCAATTCTCCCGCCTGGCCCTGCGCCCCGTTGCCCGAAGGCATCCTCCCGGCCCATCCAGCCTCTTCCCGCTCCAGGCGCATCCTCCTGCCGCAGGCCTGAGGCCCAGCACCGAGACCGTGCGCAGGAGAAAAAGACCGAGGGTGCGAAGAGTGACAGATGTAAATAAAGAAGCAAATGAAGCGATCCCGTGGTCTGCCCCGGTTCTCTGTTTGCTGCTCACTGCCGGCCCTCGGGGCTGTTTTCACTTCCTCCAAGTGCAGAGCAAGAGCTTTGTGGGACCGGGAGCGCTGAGGCCGCTGCACGGGGATCTATCCGAGCGAGCATTATTTTGTTTCTGACCTGTCTTGCAGGGGGATGCGGAGGACCCAGTCAGAGCTGCCGGGCAAACGCGCCGAAACGAAACCCCTCTCTTAGTCACCAAACGCAGAGGGTGGGAAGGTGGATGGGTGGACAGCAGTAGTCCCCCACCCAGCAAAACTTATGGGCACACACTGAAATGCTTCCTTAATACAGCTGGAGGTAGGCACATGCCAGAGGTCTTGGCAAATTTGGACCCAGCCTCAAGATGCCTGCATGAAAAGCAAGGCTTCTTTCTTTCTTTAACACTAGATGGGAACAAGGGGTGGGGAGGTATCCCGACGCCTGTTTCTGTTTTAACGCTGGGCCGTCGTATGTGGGAGAGTGCGAACCACCACGTAGGAATAACCGCTTCACAAAAGGTCTTTTCCGGGCATTGATCCTCGTGCACGCGGTGGTCCTGCCCCGGCATCCAGGACGCAGGCTCTGGTTTTAGAGCCCTTTTATTGTGAGACTGTTGGGAGAAAAATGTGTCCAACAAACACGCTTTCCCCTTGCAGCAGCTTCAGTGAGATGGGGCCTAGTACGTCCCATGCAGCATTTGCAGGTTAACTGCTGTTTGGTTCAATGTTGAATTTGAATGAGCTTACTTTGTGCCCTTGATTTTTTTCCAAAAAATAAGTAAGAGCAGGGGAAAAGTTTTTTCTGAAAAGGGTTTTAAAAAAAAACAGACAAACAAATCAGCCTCTGGACCAAGAGGAACTGGAAAAAAGGGTCTGTGAAATGACTGTTTCTTTTGCACCTTTCTGTTTACTCCTGTGTTAATATTTTAGTCAAATCCCACAGCTGCTTTTGCTTGCTGATGTCCTCTCTTTCCGATATTGCGCCATGCCGTATTTAATCCTGTGTGCAGGTCCCGTGGACATCCTGTTCTCATTCTCAGGTTCACTCTCCAGTTGTAAAAAAAGGATTCAAATTCTTTACAAAAGAACGTATTGAGTTACTTTTGGCTGCAAAATCATTATTGGTTCGGCACCATCAGCTTGCATGGAAGAGGACGCTGTCTCTAAGCTAAGCAGCTTCACAGTAAATGCGAGAAGGCCTAGTCTTACAGGCAGAGACTGTGGCCAGCACGCGCAAGTGCTTTGCATCTGCCTTCGGTGAGAGACTGACACCCGCGTTACCTTGCGTGCCTTCGAAAAGTTCTCCGCGATAATGTGCAATAAAGCTGTAAAACAGGAAGCGATGGTGAGACGGAAAGGAGAATTTTCATTGATGTACTAGTAGCTGGGTTATTAAGGGAGGCGTTGGCTAGGAAAACAGTATTAATGCATCGCTCTTGCAAACCTAGCGAGCACCTATCCCATGAGAACTGGTTAATAAGCAGAAGGGAGTTGAACCTTGGCGGTAGGGCTCATTTAGAGGGGGGAAACCTCCCCAAACTTCCAGTTTCTTAGCCTTGCCATAGAGCACTGGCTCAGTGCATTTGGAGAAGGCAAATGGCTGTATTCAGCCTTCACGGTGTGCTGCCCACAGGTGTTTCTGACAGCTCTCCTTCCACATACTGACTCAGACTAGCATGTGAGAGCCGGCTGGATCCCTGCACGAGACGATGAGACAGCGGGCATGTGTGTTACTGGGGATTCGGGGGTTGCGGGGGATAATTAGTGACGGGAAGGATCATACAGCAGCAGGATGTCTAGCCAGCAGCTTCCTAGTGCAGGAGATGGGGGCTCAAACCAGACTCGTGTTTAAGCAGGTGAGTTGTGCTTAGGTGGGTCGCCTAGCCCCATGCATGGATTTCAGATCCTGCTTCCTCTTAGGAGGACGTGTAACTCTTCATAAGCTGCAAAAAAATGGAGGAGGACAGTGTGGTCCAACCCACTGCAATCCATCCGTTGTATCTGTTGACTTTCAGTGCAAGAGAGAGAAACATCACTGGGCAACAAGAGCAGGGGTTAGGGCCACGGGTGGCTCCCATCCTACTGAGTCCCCCACCCTCTAGCTTTCTCCTTCTGGCTCCACAAATCTTCCCTCCAGGCTGCCCAGCTTTGGCAGAAGAGAGGAAGATGCTCTTGGCGTAGCCTTGTTAGCCCGTGGCCTGGCAGTCGGGGCACTTTGCCAGGAAGGGAGAGACATGGGTTCAAAGAGCTGGGTCTGGAGGGCCTAAAACCTGGGGTGTATACCTGGGTTTGGCAGGTGCTCTAAAAACTAGGCAAGCCCCTCTCCTCCTGCAAACGGTCGCCGGTTCGGTTTCTTTCTGGAACTTGGGTGCTCTTCACAGTTTCTCGGTGCAACGCTGCGCGCCACCATGTATTGTGGCAGCGACACAATCATATTATCCCAGTGGATGTTTAATTTAGGAACTTTAATCTTTAAGAAGCTTACGGTTCTTTTGCGTCGATAGATTTGTTGACACATGATGCTCATTTACAGACTGTCTCCTCCAGGCTGTTGCGTGGGGTCTAATCTCTTTGGAATTAAGACGTTTCCCTTTGCTATCGCTATCCCATCATGCCGACATGCTCTTCTAGGAGAGCTCCAGTCAAGGCTTGCTGAGGTAGGGGTGGTTCATCCCTTAGGTACTAACCAGGGAAGGGGGAAGAGCGTGGTAAGATGGTGGCATTTGATGCAAACAGCAGTGAAGTCTGCAGAGAGGGGATTTAATAGCAACTTTCACCTCCCTGCAGGGGGTTGCACAGAGGATGGAGCTGGGCTGTTCTCAGTGGGGGGCAGATGACAGGACAAGGAGCAATGGGCTCACGCTGCAGCAAGGGAAGTTGAGGTTGGATATTAGAAGAAACTTTCTCACTAGGAGGGTAGTAAAACACTGGGACAGGCTACCCAGAGAGGGTGTGCAGTCTCCATTCTTGGAGGTTTTAAGACCTGGCTCGACAAAGCCTTGGCTGGGATGATCTAGTTGGGGCTGGTGCTGCTTGGGGCAGGACTAGATGTGACCTCCGGAGGTTCCTTCCAACCTTCCTTTTCTCTTATTTTAACCCCTGCACGTGACACCCATCTGCAACATCTAGGTATTTTTGCAGATCAAGGCCCCTGGGACTGTTGACTGGGGCCAGTCCTGCATTGCTCAATAGAAATGGAGCAGGCTTCTCTTCCGGGGCTGGCTGAGAAGCGGTGGAGCTCTGCGAACCTGACAGCAAGTACAGGGTGTTCTTGCTGGCAGGCCTTGGCTCCGTCGCAGTAAACCACGGGAACCTGGCCTTTCCCACCCAAGGGCCTCAATGTGCTTTGGAAGGCAAGTCTTACCCCACCTGCACAAAGTGACACGGTCAGGAAAAGGGGCAGGAATAGAAACAAGTGCTTCCAGCCCCCAGTTTCTCCAGCGGTGGTCACTGGGTTGAGCCCCTGCCCGCTAGTTAGCTAGTCCTGGCCACCTTCTCCCAGCCACCTCTGTGCACATGCCAGAGTTGAAAGCTGCCGGGGTGCACGTCTGTTGTCGTTGTGCAGCTCTAGCTTCTGTTAGCAGTCTCCTAATGACTTCTCGGGTCTGTGATACCATCTAGGTCAGTCCCCTTTGCTATTTTCATCCCTACCCTTGGCCCCGGAAAGGTGTCGGGTGTGCCTTGTTCGCATCGTATGACCCTCTTCTTCACCTGGCCTCACAGCGATCCCGAGGCTCACATGCCACACCGGTGTCTTGGTGGGCAGAAAGGACGATCGGCATAGCAAAATCAAGCAGCAGGAGCTGTGGGGCGGCCAGTTGTATGCCAGCCCGGATCCACCCGACCCGCGCTTTGTCACTCGCTCAGTGAGCACAGCGTGCCCCGTTCTGCGCTCGTCTTCCTCAGCTGCGTTATCCTTAGGCTCATGGTTTCTAATATTGATGCATTTTAATTCTCAGGCACCCATGCCTGCAGGCCTATATGTGTCTAGGGCAGTCATTGCATACCTCAGCCTCTATCCATCTTTTTCTTTTTGCGGGAGATGTCAGTCTGGAGTCCTCAGAAAACGAATCCCTGATAATTATGCCCCGGTCCCCTTCCCTTTCCCCAGATAGCAAATAGCGCGCAGGGTGGGGACCCCAAAAGAAACTAAGCTGCTGAGTTGTGCGACTGCTGGGTTTCATCCCGGAGGCAGCCGCAGTTGACTGGGGGGAGCAGAGTGACTCCAGATTGCGGTTTGCACCTCTTGTAAGACTCCTGAAAATGTTTGGGATGCGTCTGCATGGGAGGTGCGGTTGAACATAACGTCGCCACGGGGCCCTGTGCTGGCGCACCATGGGTCTAGGACTGCCCGTGATGTTCCCCTACCCTGCCTGGTACAAAGAGTACCAAACCAGCCCCCACTCTTCTCGCCCCCGCCATGAAGTGCTGCTGACTGGGAAGGGAGTAACAAAAAGGTGCAGCTGAAATACCCTTCAGCAGGTCCTGCACCATGCTATGAGAAACACAGTATAGTCCCGGAGGATATGCAAGTTGCAGCAAAAAGCAACTGAGGTGCCTTGAGTGGTCCAGGCTTTGGGGCCTGCATGGAGAGGGATCAGGGAGTTGGTCAGAAACGTCCCTAAGAGGGGCTTTGGCATCGGGAGGTTTGGATGTGTCGCATGCAAGCAGTTTTGCAGGAGCATGTGTGCCAGGAGGAATCGGGCAGGTGGGAGGGCATGCAGCCGTGCCAGTCCCCTTTCATCATCCTCTGGATGTGCTTTTGACTCGCTTTGTGGCACCTTCCAACTACAGCCAGCGTGTGCGCAGCTTAGCGAGGGCGATCCACGCATCCCGCTAAGGGGGACCAAGTGCCCCGTGTCACGTGCTGCCGCAAAGGGACCCGCGGCCCAGCCCGTCTCCCGCGGGCACTTCGGCCAGGGCTGCTCTGCTCCAAGGCCAGGAAAGGAGCTAGAGGAACAGAAAACAAATTGTGTTAAAAGCACTTTGAGGGAGGAAGTTACCATGGAGATGGGAAATCAAGTACTTTTTCATACGTTTATTAGAAGGTGGCAGTTTCAGTTCCCGAACAAGCCTCCAGGTTTTTTTGTGCGGTCTCGATAACTTCTCTCATTTCTCCTCTCCCTCCGCCGTGTTCCCGAGCTCCAAGGCACCAGTGTGTTGGCAGTTTCTTTGGCCTTATTTGTTTCCATTTGTGCCACTGACTACCAGGGAATGACTAAGGCGCCCGGGTGTATTTCCTTGCGATTTTGGAGGAAGCCGCTTTGAATGCTGCTGGCCCTGGGTTTACAGATCAATCTCCTGAATGTGAGACGTTTCCCTGTCTCATGTTCCCTGGTAAATGGATCGAACTGATTCTGCAGAGTCCTGAGCAAGTGCTTTATTGCATGCAGCAGCTTCCAGAAGGAAGCTTTGTTCCTTCTGCTCTAAAGGTTATTAGGTTAGTGTTGTGCAGGAGAGAAGTTTGTCTTCAAAGTGTGACTCATTGGGGAGGGGTTTGTGCAATCCTGACCTTTCTTATCTGGTTTTAATTCATGCACTGCAGGAGTCTTTCTCCTGTGTACCACTGAACAAGGTGCATTCGTAATTCCTCAGCTGTAAAGGATAAGCAATGTGGGGGCTTGTGCACCTTAGACATATGCATGTGCATGCCTAACGAGTTGCCCGTGTCAGCTGTTTCCAGCTATGAAATAAGCAGGTTTGCTTGGTCATTAGACACGAAATTTCTTCCCCCCATGTTTATGCAGCGCCGTGCAGCCGCACGGCATGTTGCAAACACGGATAACATCCTGGGCCGTGCTCTGTAGCGTCTGTAATGCATACAAGCCCCACAGGAGTGGATGAAATGCCGTATATTTAAATCCAGGCTATAGACAATCATATTAGTCATTTTAGGCTGGTTATTTTTGAAAACTAGGCCAATGGTGAGGGATTTTGAAAATCCCACGCTTAGTATTTTGACTTTCTTACTACTCTAGCACAATCCCTTTCCTGGGGCTAGGGAACAATAATGCTGATGAGAAATTGTCTCTAGTCTCTATGGAGGGTTGGGGTGCGTGGCATCTTGCACAGAGGCTTCGGTCTCATGGGATCCTCCGCGTCTCGCAGCAACACCTCCAGCCCACATACGTGGGAGTATTCATTCGATCCACGGTTGCCACCGTCAGACAACCCCAGTGCAGGAAAGAGCCAACTGGCACGTTTGCATGCGGTGCCCATTGAGCACGTCAGGGAAGGCGGATGTTTGGAGGTTTATCTCAATGCCGTGTCTTGGTTAGCGTGTTTCTGCGGCAGAGTTTTCAAGGCCCTGGGTCTGGTGCTAGGCATGTCTGCGCCTGCTGCTCTCCACGGGAGCTACAAGGGCTCTGCTTCTCTGAAAGCTTTAGTTAGATATGTGTTGGGCTCCAGTTGCGACACTTTGGCCGGCGTGCGTTCAAACATCAGAATAATAGTCTTTCCCCTGTGAGCTAAGCCGCAGCCAGCACCACAATGAACCTGCCAGAGGTGGTAAGAGGAAGTGGAGAAAAGACACTTCCAGGCTGGGGCCAACCCTGGTTTTGGGTACCTTCCTCTTCAGCTCCCATCTTCCGTTTTTAAGTTCTCCATGCAGTTTGGCAGGGAGGGGCGAAGGGCAGGTTCTGGCAACTGCCCCTAACAAATGCATTTATTTATTATGTATCACTGCTGCAGAGCAGCAGCCCATGCCAGAGAGTTGGGATTTTTTAGCATCAGTGCTACGGGGAAATAACACAAAGATTCAGGCAGGTCGGACACGTCTGGTGTGATGAAGATTGCCGACCGACCTCTGCTAACGTCCTAGACGTCAGAGGTGGGCAGGGCAGGTTTACATTTGGCTGGCTCACTCCCTGCGTGTGTTTCTGCACGAACCCAAGTGTCCTGTTTGCGGTTGCCAAAATCAAATTCTTCTGGGCACATCAAGTTAAAAGATCTTGGTATAAGGCATAAATTGGGTTAACCTTTAGTAGCCATTTCCTTCTGGAGCAAAGCTGTCATCTGCTGCTTAGTAGATAATGCAGTGATGTTTGCTCAGTGGGAATTTGGAGATATCTGTGCTTGCCACCCCTTTATTTCCTCCTCATATTGGGTAATAATGTAACGGGATTATGCACAGAGGGGTTTTTTTGACTTCAGGTCATTCCTATCAGCCAGCCTGTCTCTTAGCATCCTGGTTTCCCACACTCTTGAATCTGCTGGCTCATGGTAAGATGGCAAGTCATTTTTTTTTCCTCTAGCAGCTCACAGCCTGTGCTACAGAGCTGCCTTTCTTGTCAGGTTTCTCCTAAAACCAGGCAGCTTCTGAAATGAGAGACCAGTGCTTACTGATTTCTGCCGATGCTTACTGATTTCATTTTCACATGTCTCAGTCAAGTCTTCTGTCTTGGGTTTCTACTGACCCTTTACACTGAGGGACGGCAGCAAGACCTCTGACTCGCTTTTGCTCTCTCCTGGCATCATCAGCACCTCTTTGGTTGAGATTCTGGGGAAATTTTCACATGTTGCTCTCTTCAGTCGCTCAGCCGAGAATTTCACCTAGCAAAGACCTTCAGCCAAGGCAGTTCGAAGGGGGTGGTTATACTGGCACCTTACATGCTTCATTACTCAGTTTGAGCTATTTTAAACGGTCCGTGGGCAGCTCCTGGATGCTCATCTTGCTGGGGTCATCTGACCCCAGCTGACTTCCCGCCCTTTGGGTGGGGGCTGGACCTGATGATCTCACAAGGTCCCTTCCAGCCCTAACGTCTATGAAATCTATGAAAATCGCATCTCTTTAAAGGTGTCCAGATATAGACGCCAAAATTTGAGCCATCCAGAATACAAAAAAACCCAAATTTTCCAGTAAAACTAAAGTTACTACAAGAGGTCCTGGTATCAAAGGTGTTCAACTTTGTTAGAAACCAGCATCAGAGCAATGCATAAGGATCGTTGAGATGGAAGGCTATTGCACCTTGTATGGGATGGTAGAGTGATGTTGTCAGTTTAGGAGGAGTAGATGGGAGAGTTTCTACAGCTCTGCCTTTCGCAGCTCCTTCTTTCTTGTTATTTTGCTTGTTTTCTGGCAGGATCTGCAGTCCCGTGGCATGCTGCAAAGCCTGTGAAGCCGAAGGGTAAAGAGCAGGGATAACCACAGGGGCAGCAGGATGGAGCTCAGTAGGCAAACAGTTATGCTGCATCCTTGAGAGGCCCTTCAGCTGGTCCCGGATAGCTAGCTATACTCAAGCAAGGGCATCTCCTGCTTCACATTGCTGAATCTGTGACCTGTGTTTGCACAGTCTATTGAAAAAGAGGAAGGGGGCTGCGGAAGGGGTTCATGGTGCCCCGATGGGGAACGTAATGAAATCGAAGGGGTGGCCAAGTCGGAAACTCTGTGGTTTTTGTTTCGGAGCCTGTAGCCAGCTCGCTGCATGACCTCAGGGAGACCGCACGCCCCCTCTCTCTCTCGACATCCTACAGAGAAGGTCACAGGTTACAGCAGAATTAGTCTCAGAAAGGCGCGAGGTTTGCTCGTGAATGAAAGGTTTTGCTGTGGCCCGGATGAAAGCTGTTCCTGGAGTCGTCTGGGTCACGCTGCGATTAGAAGCGTTAGGGCAGTGACTAATTTTCTGAAAGGCAACGGTTAAGGCCCCCGTACTCCCTGTCACTCTGGGCTTTTCACCTCGGTATTTGGTAACAGTGCAATGTCTGCCCCAGCAGTGGTATTTGCAGTTGAACCCTTTCATCACTGCAAAGGCTAGAAGCAACCTCCTTCCCAGTAATGGCAAGGAAGACTAACAGCACAGCTCGGCAGTCACACTGCCGGCATAGAGCAAGGAGTTTATTGCAGTTGCTGCTGCAGTGGGATCCATGTGCCGGGCTTCACAGCTGTGAGCTGCGTTCAGTCCCTCTGGGACGTTATCCCATTTATTCTTCCACATTTTGCAAGCAGAAGCCTTTGCTCTCCCATGGCTGAGCACTGGCTTTAGCACCCCTGCTTTTCATTGCGACTCCAGAAGGACTTGAACTCGCTGGGGACTTTGCCCTCTTGGCAGCCCGCAGGTGCTGGCAGTGACGCGGGATGGCCTTTTCAAAACGAGGCAGGGGTTAATATTAGTCAAGGGGAACGTGGGATTGTAGGAGCCTTAGAACAAAATGGAAAAGCAGAGCTTCCCTGCATATCCACACCAGCAACCGTCTGCCACTTAGTCCCCAAATGTCCAGGGCTTCATCTCTGTCTTCACTGGGCAGCAGAACACCTAGCACCAGGTCCTCACGCCTCGGTTCTTCCTTGCAAGCTCCAGTTGCACCATTTGCACCCGTTTTGCTTCCATCAGCTGCCTGCCAGCCATTAAAAATTCATGTCGGCCCTGGTCTTCCGCTGCCTCACAACCAGAGCTCTGGTCTGCGTTGACATGCTTGGTAGTTTGTTCATAACAAGCTTTGCGTGCCGCTCCACCCAGGACCTATCTTCTCCTTGTACTTTTTTCATACTGATGGGTACAGGAGAAGCCCATTTATAATGAAATGCAATTGAAATCTTAGTTCATCACAATGTAAAAATTATCATCCCGGTTTTAGTGTGGGGCGCGGTGGGCTTTTATGTGAACATTATAATCCCGGTTTTAGTGTGGGGCGTAGTGGGCTTTTATGTGAAAATTATAATCCCGGTTTTAGTGTGGGGCGCAGTGGGCTTTTATGTGAAAATTATAATCCCGGTTTTAGTGTGGGGCGCGGTGGGCTTTTATGTGAAAATTATAATCCCGGTTTTAGTGGGGGACCTGGTGGGCTTAAAGATCCTCCACTAGAATTTTTTTTTAACCTACATAATTAGTAATATCTTAAATAATTGAAACCAAAAAAAATCTCCACCTCTCTTTACAGCGGTTAGTGTTTCCTTACTCTTTTTTTGTGTGTATTTTCTAAGGGTTTTGGCTGGTTATAAAATCAGAACGGATAGGCTCATTGATCTGACTGTGCCTGTGCAATCTCTGCCTATCGCGAATTCCATCAAACCAGTCTAATCAATCAAGGCATTTGCACCATGCTCGTCGGCTTGGTATCTGATCCTCTTTCCTCTACATTCAAGGAAGCCTCCATCTAGGTTGGGGGTCAAGATACACACCGTGTCCTGACTTACCAGATGCAATATTTTTGCATGAATTGCTCGATATGATGCGGTCTCATGAACCGACGGTTCAGAAATGCTGCGCGGGCGCCTGGAAGGACCCTGCTTTGCAGTGAAAGCCCTGGCCTGTTTTTTTTCTGAAACTGCTCCACTGGTTGAGCCGCGGGAATCGTGACCTTCTCCTCATCCATTTTGTAACTGTTGCTGACGCCGGCATGCCTGTATTTGTGTCCCGTCTACTCTGACACACCTTTCTCTGGTTGCCAAGTAACTAATCATATTGCTGAGAGCCAGCATTGTGTATGAACTGCTATGGCATTCTTATTTCTTCCTCTTCCTCCCCCCGGCCTCCCACTCCGCCTTTCCTTAATTTAGAGGAGAAATGACAATGCCGCAGTCGAGACCGTCTCTTTGCAGCCGCGTGTCGCTCAGGTGGGCATGCCGGAGCCTGCTCGGCAGCGGGGTTCCAGGTGCAGAGGTGACGGACCGGGTGCAATGATGACAGGGTTAAGTGTGCACCTCCAAATGATAATTCAGGTTACCATAGTTACATAGCGAAACTAGGGCTTCAGGTTAGCTCAGGCCAGTGTCGCATGCAGCGCTATGGCTTGCGTCATTTTACGCACACCTGAGGCAACGATAACCGGAGCGGTTGCCACCATAAATCCCTGGGTCCCCACCCAGCCCGTGGTTTGTAGGTTAACTTCCTGAAACTCGCTCAGGAGGAATCATTGCACGCCACAGCCCGAAGAGTGCAATTGGGGTCAGCATAAATGAACCTGCCAAAGAAAGATCCTGCCTCTGATCCGCTGTTACTTATTGATGTGCCCAAAATCTTAATTCCTTTTGCAGCCTTTCACGTTTTGTTTTTTGGATTCTTTTCCTCCAAGCTTTCAGGCTCTGAATATTAAGGAGGGAAGCTCCAAATCAAACACGTGCCTGTTTTTTAAGAGCATGGTCTCCACGCTCTTACATAGTTGTGCATGCGCGTGCAACGTCAGGGCACCAAGACCTGCACGTGTGTGAACTGAAGTCTGCAGTGAGCATGAAGCCTGGAGAAGTATTAGCCCCGCTGATTTTGCCATAGAGCCTGGTCCCCTGGACTCTTAGAAGCCAGCAGCAAATGACAACGGCATCACTAACAGCGACTCCTCTGGAGACGTGCGTCTAGTAAACCTGTACAAAAACCACAACAGCCTGCCCAGTTCTTGAGATGCCTCTGTCTGAGAGGCTCTCTTGCAACTACCTGTTCCTGGGAAAAATGAGAGAGAAAATCATCACCAGCAAGTTGCAATGACTTGTGTTCATAGATGTCACGGGACAAATGAAATAATGCTTCTACCATTGCCCTGGTGGACATATTTAAAAAGAAAATATGCAGCGATTGTTGTATATTCTTAAATGCAAAGAAACTCCTTTCCTATTTGCAGTTGCTGTTACGCTGTGTAAAAATGATCCTCCTAAACGGGGCAGCGTCCCCTTCTTGCGCTGCTTTTTTTCCATTAGCAGACAGACACTTTGGATACTGGTTTGGAGGCTGCTGGCCCAATCTATCCAGAGCCTGGATGCTAGCTTTCCAGCAGGACAAAATCTGGTCTGTAGCTCTCTGTTCCCAGAAAAGGGACAGAGAGATGCTGAGTCATGGACAGTCTGATAAAAAGCAGGTTTTCAAAAACAGAAAAATATTTGGCAGGAATACTGGCAATTCCCCAGCGGTTTAGTTTGCAGCGTGTGGTGTGTGTTTGGGGTGGTGCAGGTGGTTTTCTGAATTTCCTGGGGAAATTCTTCAAAACAGAAGTATTCCTCTTTGAAAAGGAATGGAAAAAAATGCCACGTGACTAAACAGTGCATCAACAGTGGCAAAATACAGAAAGGCAAATATTTTGCATAAAATTTGCTGTTGAATTCCTGAAAGCAGAAAAAGATCAACCCAAATTTAAGTGCATTTCTAATCTAGAAAAATGGCCAGATCTTGCCAAAAAAAGCCTTGTTTTTTAATGAAAAATATAATTCTGAGTCTTCGCTTCGGGACTCCGTGTGCCCCTTGTTAGATATGACATCTGCTTTGACATCTGCACTGAGATCCTCAGGTGAAAGATGTCATCCAAGTCCAATGTTTTCAATCTTGGGTTTACCACCTGCCGGATTCCAGGAGCTGCATTTTAGTGACCTGCTTTTGTTTTTAAAAGGCTGGAGGAAGAATTAATTTGGTTCAGAGAGGGAAAAAAAAGATTTTGGGGGGATATTTGAAAGCATCTGAATGGAAGAGGCATTTCTCTGTCATCATCTCCCTTAATAAGACAATCCTTTCAAATCAGTAGGTATAATGACTTTATAGGAGCCCAAGAGGCTCCAGTCTAGATTTGAGGTATCTTGTGGGAAGCCCTGAGCAGCCACATCATCAGAAGAGCATCCTCGTGTAAAAGAATTTACCATCAATGTTGTAACATGAGGTGAGAGACCAGGTGGATACAAGGGACAGAAAACACGTGGCAGCACCGGGTCTGTTCTCAACTGTGGAATAAGCAGGGATCAGTGACAATGAAGAGGTCCACGGTGTTGGTATCACTAGGTGTGTCTACACATGCAATTAATGCTATTAAGCTTTACTGTGCAGTAGATGAATTTACTGTGCAGTAAGCGCCTGTACGTGTAGGCAGTGATGCTTTACTGCAAAGTTGGTTAGTCTACCGCGCAGTAAAGCATCTCGTGTAGACACCGCCACTGTGAGGTATCATTGTGTTGATACAGGAGGAGCTTGAAATCTTTGCCAGATTTGGATTTTTTCAGCAAGAATACAACAGAAATTGGTTTTGCACAACTATGGTTCCTTTCCTTTGACTGGCTCCAGCGTGCAGGAACGTAAATGTATACAAGTTACACTTCAGAAGTGGCTCCAAGCTGTTTGGGCCAGGGAATGCCTCTTACTTTGTCCCCTACAACATCTATGACAAAGGAGTTCAAACTGCCAGGCTTGTTGGCCCTGCTGCAACATTTGAGATGCCTCCTTCTTCGGTGACTATTTCTAAAATATTTTCAGAGACTTTTTTTTCTAAATACCTGTGCGGGGCTGAGCAATGCTTAGACGGAGGTGTCAGTTGAAAGCAGCCATAGGGCATCTGCACCCCAGTGAAATGAATGTGAGATAGTGGTAGAGGACTGTTCTTGGTCTCAAGAGTCCACACGTTATTTGATGGTGCCATTGAGTTACTGAGCTGTGTTTCTATAGCCAGTTTGTGTCAAGCCTATTGTAGGCCTGAACCCTGGGTAGGCATTACCTCAGGTAAAAAAAAAAAAAATGAATGTACTGATAGTCTGATAATTTTGGGGGTCTGAACTAATGCATCAACCAGCTAAATATTTAGACTGTGTTACTTGATAGACATATTTCAAGGTGGGGGGGAGGGGAGAATATTTGCATAAGCTTACAAAGTTTCACAAGATAAATGAACCAGTCAGTTTTGAAAGGCTTGAGTTTAAATATGCATATTTCTGTATATTTTTATAACATAAAAAGTCCTGCATTAAATGATAAATTGGAGTGTTGCACAAATGTTCTCTAGAAATCAGTGAGAATGAAAAGGGATTTACACAAAGCTACATTCAAGTCCCATACAACTGAATTGAGGAAATAATCTTTCTGAACTGTGCTATAATAGAGAATTAGGACTCCGCTACAGAAATCTAAAGGTTTTAGGATGGTTCAAATAGCCTAGAGGAAGATGGTGATTCTGTAAGGACTAACCGACAAAAGACAGTTGTTGTCTGAATCCTTGCTTTCCAGGGGAGTTTATTTTGTACCTTCTTTCATTCTAATGCTGGTAAAGGATGAGTTTTAATTGCATCAGGATGCCATTTGGTGCTAGAAATGCATAACCCAGGGGAACCATGTATCATCATTTTATTAGCTCAGCCAAAGAACTTCATTTTTTTTGGAATTATGCAATAAAGCTGTCTGCAGAAACCCTGCCTTTCTTCTCCCACAATGGGTGATAATCCCACCCTATCCATTCATAGGCTGTTGTCTAAGCATGTGAAACTGGAAACCCTGAAAAAGCAGAAATGTAGCTGTAATTGGAATTAATCTATTTTTAGTGTATCAGGAAGCCGTCTGGTGCCCTGTCCGTGCGCCAGTTGAGATGCTGCTTAAATCTGTCTACCATGACCTGCTGTGTCTGCAGTGGCATCAAGGAGTCCGGCATTTTTCCTTCTCTATAAAGTATGGGTTCATTCAATAATTGTTTTTTAATTATTTCTTCCATCTTCCCCAATAAGACGGGCATCCCAACTCCTATGGGAATACACAGGGATAGACGGGCTTAAAGCTTGCCTAGACCAGGTTAGCTGTTATCCGATGATGAGCTGATGATTTCGCTTGGGTTTGTTGCATATTCCACGCTTCCTAAAACTGAGCCCAGAAGAGTTTTAGTACTCGAAGGGTCAGCTTTATTGTGTTACCTGATATTAAAGATGCCAAAATTTGCCACACCCATGAATACAAAAGGCTAGAAGCATGTCACACTCTGAAACATAAGAGATGGCTGTATGTTACAGCGATAAGCCACCTGTTGATTACCTTGTTGGCCCTCGAGCCTCAGCACCAAACACGCTCCAGTGCTGTAGGCCGCCTCGTGTGTAGGGGCTGTATCTTTCCCCCTTATTTATTTCAGTGACTCATGATGCTGCAAAGCACCGAGCGCAGAGAACGGCTATTTCCATGCTTCCGCCGCAATCCCTGCTACCTCCGACTGTGCTGTCAGGGCACCTCAGCTGTGCGGCGTACCCCCACTGGCTCTATTCTTAGCAGCTAATAGCTGAAATAATTACGGTCGCTTAAGCACCGTTGGCTCCTTAGGTTTGGAAGTTAACAAACCCTCCTGCTCGTGGAGGTGGGCTGCTTCCTTTCGCTTTCCCCCCCGGCGTGGCAGGTGGTTCTGGGTGTTGTACTGCCACACGTGCCAATGTCTGAACGAGGCTCCTTTTTCTAACACCATTGCTATGAAACCTGCAAGACGCGGGGTGGAATCAGCCAGCGTAGCCGAGCGCTGCTGGACGGGCTTCCAGCCCGGGCGGTGTGTGGTTCCCTTTCGGCCTGCATGTGACTGTCGCCGTCTGGCTGGGTAGGAGACATGGATCGCTGCCTGCAGCTGGGTGTTGCTCAGGCTTGCTGGGATACATCGTAGGACGGCTTTTTCTCCAAGCTAGGGCCACGGTTTCACCTCCGGGCTCCTTTGAGGTCCTGCTTTTCTTTTTGTGCAGTGAACCGAGATTGCATACATGGGTGTGCGGGCACTTTGTGTGCCTGCAGCTGCCCAGCAGGCATGGGCTCGTGCCATCGGTTTGGTTATCAGTGAGAAGTGCCCTCCCAACCACCAAGTGTAAAGTTTCTATAGCCTCTTCACCTGGGAGCCCCAGCCAGTCTCTGCGAAGCAGAGGAATTCGATCTGCATGCTTTTGCAGTGTACCTGTGGGAGCGGCGCATGGGAGCGGTCAGTTCTGTGGTTGCGGTTGGTTGTGCACGTACAAGTAGGTGCACAGACTCAAGGCCTTCAATAGTTTTAGCAAGTTTCAGCCTTTCTGAATGTTTGCGTATGCATCTGCTCTTCCTGGTGCTAGCCGGGGCCAGGAGCAAAGGCAAGAAGAATGCTGCGCACACAGCAGAGAAGAATGTATGTGCCTTGGGGTGGACATGGCAGAGGAGTGAGTGTTGCTTATGCTTTTGCCCTACCCAAATCCAGGAGGATCTGGAAGACTTACAGAAGCCAGGCTCCCCGTCATGTCTTGATCAAGCTAGTTTGGTAAGATGAACTTGCCATGGTTAATCCAGACCCAACTCTGATGAGCTACAGGTAACTTTTTTCCCTTAGGAAAGATTAAGCTACCCCCTGGAATGAAACACAACACGATGTTGACCACTTAAAACGTTTCCTTATAGGCTCCATTATGTGCACAAATTAACGTTGACTTGTATCTTGGAATAGGATGTTTCCAGCTTCCTGGTCATCCCTGTGTTTCTGTGGTCGTTGATACAGCATCCTAAAACTGTGAGCCTGCGTGCGTGCATGTGTGTGTGTGCATGTACACATGTGCATGTGGTATGTGTGATAAAATCTAAAAAAGATTTGAAAAGTTAGGTTCCTACTTAAGTTTTTAAAAAAAACCCTTTAAATAATTTCCTTTCGATTTCCTTTAAAAGCCACAATGTTCTGGCAGCATCTGTTTCAAGTGAACAAAACTCGTTTTCTTTTCGCTGACTGAGGGTTTGGTGCACGTTAAGGACTGTAACGAAGCAGCAAGTGCCGCTTGAGTGCAAGTCTGGGGGTCAGGAATGCCCGTATTTGAATCCTGGTTCTGGTACTGACTTGTCCTGAGGTCTAGCATGCATTTCGTTGCTCCTCTCTCAGTTCCCCCATCCGAAAAACTGAGTTAATGCCGTCCTCAGAAGCTGCCCCTTCAAGGCTTGCTAGTTGCTTTAGAATTGCTAACTCATGTTGCCTCTGTACTTGTAATTGGCATAAGGAATACTGCACAAACCATCATGCTGGAGGGAGACCAAGCTCTTCGCAAGGGTTTTAAAAATTGAACGTTTATGTGGATAATGAGAACATTCCAATTTTTACAAATTTACAGAAATCAGGGTAATCCATCATTGCCCACTGTAGCCTTCCTTACGTGGACCTGGCTGAGAACTTTGCTTCCAAACATATTTTGGTTGGAAAATTGCAAAATTGCTGGTGACAAAGCGTTGGCTTTCATGAGATTTCTGTTGTGCAAACATTTGGAGAGAAGTTGTTCCCAAATGTTTTGTTTCAAAATCTTCAAAAGGTACACTTCCAGTTTTCCAGTCAAAATGATTTTTATTTTGAAAAACCGTAACTTTGTATTTACAAACGTTATAAAAAACCCCATAAACACTCAAATGAAGCTTTTCAAAATTCTTGTAACAGTATTTTATTTGCCCTGAATTTGGATTGTTTTAGCTAGCTGATTAAAATTTTTGTGATTTTTTTTTTTTTTTTTTTTTTTTTTCTGT
>NW_017729019.1:9761652-9765188 GCF_001723915.1 Gavialis gangeticus | reverse complement strand
TATATTAAAATTTTTTTTTTTTTTTTTTTTTTTTTTTTTTTTTTACTGTGATTTTGTGATTTTGATGCTTTGGGCTGGGAAACAATGTTTTAAATCTAAAAAGCTTCATGGGATGGAAAACCACTTTGCTGCCTAGCTCAACTCTTGCATCTACCTTTAAACACAGCTGCAGCCAAAAGGAGGATGGACTAGATGGCCCCCTGTTCTGATACAGTCAGGCAATGCCTTTAAAATGACCCATTTCTAAATAGTATTAATGTTTGCAAAGCACCCTGCATGTTTTGCAGCGTGCTGTCGGGAGGGTTGGCTGTAGGCAGATGCAGTCAATACTAAGCACTTATATAAGTTGCGTTGTTTTTTTGACCATGCTCTTGATCTTTGTCTGGTTCCCTTTACAACCATCTGTTTCCCAAGATGACATGTTGCAGCGTCATTTATGTGGAGAGTGAGGTCAAGAGGTTATGCAGATTTAACAACTCCACCTCCCCATTTATTCTCCAGCAGGGGCTTGTCTGGCACTCGGCAGGCCTTTGGTTATTTGATTTAGGGCTTTCAGTTAAACATGGACATGCCCTAAATTTACCAACTGCAGTCTCCTGTACTCCAGAGGAAGGTGGGGCTGACGTATGTAAACTGTGACACAAGGCAAGGCTTCACTAGCCAAGCTGGAAATCCGGTGCAGTCATCTACAGCGGCCCTCGGGCCACGTGCTGCCCGAGAGGCAGACGAAGGATTTCTCTCCGTCCGCGATGGAGGCTCCTCGAGGTCCTTGCGTCCCCCGCAGCGCTGCTGTCACGTGGCGGAGGTACCGTGCGAGGACCGTGAGAGCTGGTGCGTGAAATGTAGCGTTACGAAAAAGTCAGCGGCTGCTGAGACCATGTGGCCTGAGGGGAAAGAAAATGAGAGGAGAGTGGCAGGGTGAGAGATGAAGATGCAACAGACTTTTGTGATTGATTAGCATATAAACAGTGCCATCCTATGCTTGCCACACGTAGTCACGGATAAATTACTTCACAGCCATCTCCCATGGGGCCTATGGGGAGCCTGGCAGCCGATAACGGCTAGGTAGGTGGTTAGCAGGGATTCCTGGCTTCTCTTTTGTTTGCTGACTTGTATACACAAAAACACCCCCTTCCTCCCTGGAAACCTGGGAGAGATGGAAGTAGCCAGTAACGTGGATGCTAACGTGCAAAATGGTGAAAGCTAGCCTCTGGCCTCTCATCAGCCCGTCGCGCTGCTTCTGACGGGCCCAGCCACGTGCTGCTCCTTGCTTTCAGCTGTGCAGCCCTGCGTTATCTGATGGGGTAATGGCTTTCCTGAGCCTCTGCTTCAAGTAACTAGTATGCTGCAGTCTCATCTTCTAGCCAGCTTGGTTCAGCTAGCTAAGGCCTGCTCCTTTGAGGATAAAGGTTGTGGGTTCGGTCCTTGCTGCAGCTGTGTCTACGGGCACCCCTATTTCCGTGTCGTCCCTTCGTGGAGCGTGGCCTCTTTTGGTTGCTATAAGGATCTGGATGCTCTGCTTTCCTTTGCATCAGGCACTGCATGTTTTCCGCTCTGCTTTCTGTTTGGCTTGGAAAGGCCAATCTCCTTCCCCCAAGCTAGCTCTTCTGCCCAGACAAACAGACTCGGTGACTTGCATTTTTTTTTTGCAGAGTTTTATTTGAGAAGTTGGGAGCTTGTGATTGATCTTGCTCACGTCTATATGTGTAACAGGTGTCACTTTCAGTGTAGTACAGGGAAATCCCAAAATAGCTTAGGCTCTGCAAAGGGAAAAGAAAGACTGGTTATTTCAGCTTTGGCTGCGCTGAAAAACTCAAGAGCCCCCAGCCGACAGCGAAATCCAGAATTAAAATGGCAAGTGTGTGCCTTGTGTTGTGGCCTCCCTTACTGCTTTCTTTCCCATGCAGACTTTCTCTCGTGGCGACACAAACCGAGGTATAAATTCTTATACGCCTGGTGGTTTTTCGCTGGCGTCTTCCCCTACCTTTGCTCCTCCCCTAGGTTTCCCATTCTCTGGGATGAAAAATTTGATACCTTCCCTTGCCTAGCAGTGAAGTTGGTTATGTCACACTGAGGTTAACCTGAGGAGCTGTTCCCCTCTGGAACATTTTGCTTGGGTAATGCAGGCTCACGCGCGCATGCTATGTGAAAACATGTACCTGTTTGTAAGACTTCCTGGCCTGAAATTAATATTATCAGTGAACCAAGCAGTGCTATTCCGAGTCTCAAAATCCCCCGGCTGGGCAGAAGCTGTATCTTCTCCTTGTATCTCAACATCTGGATGGATGGGGTAGGAGGGGAGCCTATTGCTTTCTGGTATTTACAGCAACCTGCTTCGCACAGGGTGTCACTCTCGGGCCTGCCTTGCGCGGGGAGTTGCATTGCCTACAGGCCAATGCAAACAGATCCTGCAGCCGTGGCAGGAGAGGATCCGGCTTTCAGATGGAGAGGGCCGAGGGTTGATTGCCATTGATGAGCTGTCTGGGGTGTCGTGTTACATCTCCGGTTTGCAAATGCTCACAGCTGGCCTTAGCATGGCTTGTGTGAGGCCCAATTGTGCTTCAAGTTGAGCACGTCCATGAGCCTTGGCAGGCTCCGGGCCTGCGTACGCGACTTCCCAAAAATCCAGCACGTTGCTGAAAGAGTTAACACGATGCATTAACATCCTGTTGGCACGTATGTTCTTCTTTTTCTTTCAGGCCTGGGAGACGATTTGCCTTGCTTTTAAAAACAAAAAACCACCGCAAAGTCGGCCGTGGTTTCAGCTGCACTTGCTCAAGATTTGTACTGCCGACGACCGACCCTAAGGAGCGAACCGAGCCGGCGTGAGTAAGCAGCAGAGGGAACGATGCAAGCGTGCGAGGCTTGGAAGCGGAGCAGAGACACCGAGGTGAGGAACGAAAAGTGCAGAGTCCAGCAGTGACTTTCCTTCTCAGCCTGGCACTGTGGGCACCGACTCTCTTCTAGAAGAGCTGCAATTGCACTGCTATAACACAAGGAGCAGCCTGGAGAATTTTGAGCTGCGTCACAGAGCTCGGAGAGAGAGAGAGCAAGCTCCGTCGATAGGTCTACTAGCAACAGCCCTGCTGCAGCAAGAGCAGAGGGAGAGAGACAGCAAAAGAGAGAGAGGGATCCAGAAACAGAAGTCATAACACCATCAGGGGCCGGGGCTCCTGGCACCGTCCGGCGACGTTTTTAAAGAATATATTTGGTCGGAATCGATACCGGAGGGGTTCGCCCATTGACGATGCTGGAGACACGACGCGCTTAATCCCGCGGGGAGGGAGGGTGGGCAGACGCGAGAAGGGTTAACGGGAGGAAAATTCTGGAACGTTCTCTTCTGCGGTGCTGCACAGCGAGCGAGCAGAGGGCTGAGGACTGCGCAGATGTTGAAGGGGCAGAGCTCCTCGGCTCGGGGTCCATCTTCCCCACGTACGTACCTTTCGATCAGGATGGGGCTCACGCCGTGCCGGATTGCTCTTTATTGACTTATTTATTTGCAGGTCCCCCCCCTCCCCCCCCCCCCTTGGAGGCTG
>NW_017729019.1:9748845-9761456 GCF_001723915.1 Gavialis gangeticus | reverse complement strand
CCCCCCCCCCTTGGAGGCTGCCTAAGTTTAAAACCCGGCGTGGGCTGCATGAATATTTTGGCTGGATGTCGCTGCTCGGTTCTGCTTCAGAGCTGTTTTCTCAATGGGACTACTGCACAGGTTGTACTAATGTCGCTCTTGCCGGCATGGCTGCGATGCAGAGGAGGGTCGTGGTCGTGGTCGTGGTCGTGGTCGTGGTCGTGGTCGTGGTTGTGGGGGGCGAGATGACGACTTCGCAGAGGCTGCTGTGCAATGCGTGGGTATTTTATTTGGGGGGGGGGGGGGGGTCGATTAGATTTTATTTTTTCGTTTCCTCCCCCCTCTCGATTCAAGGCTGGCGTGCGGCGCCGGGCACTCCCCGGCGCCCCGCGTTTCAGAGCTCGGAGGGCTGTCGCTGCGTAGTTCAGAAAGTGGGAAATGGTGACGCAGTGATCATTGTCGCCCAGTTTTCAAAAGCATCGGGGGTGGGGGGGAGGGACAGGTATGCGGTGCCTGTGGGAGGCTTGCAGACCAGCTGAGAGGGGTTAAGGATGAGCTGAGAAGGGAAGGTAGCGTGGAGGGATTAAATGTCATCATTTTGGCGTTGGGAAGTTGTTTACCTTGCTCTCTCCGTGTCTCCATGTTGGCAGCCTTCCAGCTCACATGTGATAGTCTTCCCTGTACTGCTGCATCATTAACTAAGTGGCTGAGCTTGCACACCATTGGCTGGGGTGGGCTCTGAGTCTAAACACTTGCTCCTATTGGAGGAGAGGGTGATGGCAGGTGAAAACCTCTCTAGGATTGGCCGAGGGCAGGGTGTCAAATCTAAATGTCGATTTCACTCGCTTCAAAGTGCTGGGAACTGCTCTGTGACTACGAGCTCAGCTGGGTTTTCGTTCTGTTTCTCTCCAAGCCAGGCATTTGAAAAGCTCTCTGCCTTTGGCAGTACGTCACTTTGCTGAAAGCAAAAGAGAAACGCAGCAAATTCCCTGGCACGGCCTGCGCAGGTCGTTGTGGGTGCAGATAAATCACCCGGCGTTTGAATGGCATCGGTGACAGGTGAGTTTCCTTCTGTGGCAAAACCAGCTGCAAGGATGCGTCAGCGTTGCAGCCCGCAGGGAAGGGGAAAGTCGCGTATTTGTGAGTGTCTCTTCCTTATAAGGGTATACGGTCTCATTGCTGAGCACCGGTACCCTTGCGGGAGAGAGGATTTGCTAGCCTGCTCAAGTGTCCCGGGCGGAGGCCGCGCCTGCGACTTGCGATGTATAAATACAGAGTGGGAATAGGAGGGCGACTGCGGCCTCGACTCCGCTGTAGACTACGCCAGAATAAAACCGCAGGGAAGCGAGCGAGGGCTGAATACGGCCTTCGGCGACGATTTACTTAAAAAATAAGTACAGTTAGAGAGCGCGGTTGGAGGGAGCAGTGCAGCACATGGGGCTGGGGAGGGAGCAGGGAGACCGAGGAGGACAAACAGCCCGGATCCAGCAAGGCCTGGAGATGGAGGATGAGCATGAGTCCAGACCACACAGGAGGCCATTTTTTTTACCCGTTGCTGACGCTGTTTCCCTGCCCTCCTTCTTCCCAGAGTGCTCCGCGGGGAGAGGTTGGGTCCGCCCAGGTGTTTGGCAGATGCTGCTCAGCTCCCCGGCTCGAGAAGTCCCCGGATTCTGCAGTGGCTCGCGCTCTCGCGCAGCAAGGAGCTTTCTGCCCCGAGCCTCCAGTCACGTAGAGGCTCCAGCGAGTTCAAGGATAAGGGGGCGGACGCCGTTCAGGTATTACTCATTTGCCGGGAGCTCGAGAGTCAAGTACGCTCATTTAGCAACAACTGTCCTGGTTATAACCAGAGCGAACGTGGCACGCTCTCGGCCTGGATCGCTTTTGATGCCCGTTTGTCTCTGAAAGGCGTATCCCGTATTCCCGCAGGCACCCACTGCCAGACCCGATTTCATCAGGCCGGGTAGGGCTGCTCGAAGCCCTGGGGCAGGAAAGCAGAAGGGAGGAAGCTATTTCCAAAAGGGAGAGCCAAGGGTGGTATCTCCAGCGGGGTAAAAAGCGCCTCCTTTTCCCTCCTTCCATCCTCACGCCGTTCCCTGCCTCCTGCGCCTGCCGAGCTCCACGGCGCATCGAGCATCCCCCTTGGAGGTGTCACCGACCCTCCTGCGTCACTCGGCCCTCGCCCGTGGAGCTGACTCCCGCTGAGCTTCCGCGCTTCCTGCTGTGCTAGATCCGCAGAGAAGGAGGACCAGCAGCCGCATCGGCAGTCCCTGCAGCGAGGCCGATGGGCGTACACGCACGTCTGCCGGCAGTGCTGCGTAACTGCGCTTACACGCTGATAAGCCAACAGCTGAGAGACCCATGCGCGGGCAGCAGCCGGACCGAGAGCCGACGCTCAGTTGCTCGGGAGCGCGGTGAGTTGCATCTCTTCTGTTGAATGCGGTCCGTCCAGGTGCCCCTCGCGTTCGCCACCTCTCGCCGGTGGGGAGGGAGGGCTCTGTTCACTTGCCACGTGTCCGGGGCTTCCTGCGGCGGAGGGGATTCGTGGAAGAAGATGGGGCTGGCAAGCCATCAGTGCAGAAAAGAGCAGGTGTCCATTCAAAGCACCCCGAGCAGACACAGGTCGGCACGCTCCCGTTGGGTTCCTTGTCGCCTGCCGGCCCTGGAGGGGTTTGCGTCAGTGACCGAGTTCTTTTTTTGGCTGATTTTAACCTCGAATGGTAGCTACGTTCTTCAGCCCTCCCCGGGTGGGAATTCAGTTCTTTGTGAGAAAGAAATCCCAGGGACTTGCAGGATGGCGTGCTAGAGACGTGGTGCTTTGCTGCAGGGGCGATGGGGGAAACGGACTTGTTGGGTTCCTGTGTGAGCAGGAGCTCGTATTAGTGTGCCAGGGGCACAAGCATCTGATTCACGTGGCCCGGTGGTTAAGATGCTGAACACGAGCTGAGAGGTCTGGGTTTGATTCCTTGCTCTGCTGCTTACTTGCTTGTGAAGCCTTGGTTACTTGGCTTTGTCTTTTGATGGTTCAGCTTCCTCCTCTGTAAAGAGGGTCTTCTCGTACATAGCTGCCTTAGCGCGGCACTAGGAGGCTTATTCATCGCTGGGTTGAGTACTTGAGGCACAACCCACGCAGATTTCCTGAGGTGATTTAACTGTGCAAGGACCATGCATGTGGGGAAAAGCAAGTTCAGTCTTTGCACCAGCCGGTGGTACGTGCTTGAGAGCATTACCTTGGTTTTATTCCTTTGCACCGGAGTGGGGCTGTCTGAGCAGAGGCAGCCATGATCTCTCGCTGCGCTCGCTCTGCCAACATCAGCCGTGTTACATCTGTGACGCAGTCCGTTTTGTTGGAGGCTGTTGCCTGGGCTTTGTGGAGCGGGATGGCGAGGGCAGGGGCTGGAGTGAGATGCGCACTCGACGTCGGGGCTGAAGTTTGCATCTGTAAGCGAAGCAGCAGGGGTATCGGCACCTGTCCGGTTCACCGACCGAGAGCAGAGCAGGGATTCAGACGAACGCGACAGCACCCCTAGCCATTTTGTTGCTTGCCGAGGAGAGTCTGAGCCTGCAGCACTGCTGCTGCTGTTCATTTCCACGTCATATAAATACAGTGCTCTGTGGCAGGAGTGTCGCTGATGCTGTGAGGAGGTTACAGGCTTTGAGCAAATGCTTCTCTTTTCTCATTTGGGAAAATCCATTATTATGGTCAACTCCTCGACAGTTTGTTCCCTCTTCCCTCCCCACCAGAAATGGCCTCAAAGCCCATCCAGGGAAGCCAACCCCTGCCCTGCAATTGTTTTAACCTTGCGCGAGATGTTTTTGTGTCTGGGTGTGGTTGGGGATTGCCAGTCTTCGGTCCCCGTGATGGGGACGCATGCTGCAGCAGCTCAGCATCTGCTCCAGCAGATGCCTGTGGATGGAGACGCACGCAAAATGCATCTCATCACAGCATTCGTGGACAAAATGGCCGTCGCGCATTGCCGAGACGCCCTTGTTGCGTGTTCAAGGGTGCCTGTTCTCCCCCCGCCCATTTTGCGGGATGGGATAATTGTGTTGCCTCGTGAGAGATTTTTCCTGGCATTAAGGTTGGATTTATGCGATGCATGCAGAGGGCTTGCACCTTGGACTGGCTCTGCCTGTCTGTGGCAGGGAGGGATCCTTCTTAGCGGGCACAATGTCAGGCTGCCTCCTGCAAGGTCATTCGCCCGCCTCGCCATTACCCGGCATCATGTTCTCGAACTCTCGGTCCCGGTTTCCCCAGCATGGCCGGCGTTTGGGCCCCGAGCTGAGTGGTGCGGACGCCTTCGCCTTTTGCAATGGGCCAACTCCAGCTTTGGGGTCTCGATGCCGATCAAATCTCTCGTTTCCAAAAATCCAGACCTGAGTTTCTGGGCACGAGCTGCTTTCGGGAGCAGGAAGCCACCCATTTTTTGGACTGTTCTCAGAGGCAGGCATGGAAGTGTTGGAGTGAGGGGGAAGGAGAAGGGAACCAAATCCATCTCTGTGTTGGGTGACCCTTGTCTGTTCCTAGTGCCAGTCCTCCCTGCTCGGCCGCCGCCTTATCCCCTGAGTTGTGCTGCCAGATGGGGGTGAGTGCTGAATCTGCTCCGAGCTTTTCTTTGCCTGTCTCTCGCCTGTTTTCAAGGAGCTCTGGTCCTTGTCAATCTAATGTGCACTCTCATTTTCACATAATTTTTCCAGGGAAAGGAACCTGCCTGCTAATCCTGATGGCAGTGCTGACTCTTCACCCGCGGGGAGGCATATGTGGTAGCTTGTCTGCTAAAAACCAAGCCAACGCAGCATGAATCAGACCATAAGTTTTCCATAGAGGAGACACTGTTTCCTAGTTAAACCCAGACCTTCTTTCCCATGCAGCACAAGTGGGGCACACGGTCCTCCCTGGCTGTGTATGGGCTGATGAACCGTGTTTACTCCAGAGCTGCAATCGAGCCAGGGGCACGTGACGGCATTTGGAGAGGGAGAGAGCGTGGCATCCCAGGCTCAGACAAAACACGCAGAAGTCCAGGTATCCTGATGGACCGCCTTCTTGCAGCCTGTCCATTTGTACAGCTTTAGGTCTAGCTCCCACATGGCCATGATGGTTTGAGTGAAGGACAAGAAGATGCTGTGGTCCCAGGACTACTTAGTGACCACACGGCCCAGTGTCCGGGACACATGAGTTAGTCCCTTCAGACAACACTGTCAGGTGAAAGAGCTGGTGAAAAAGCAGAAGGGAAAACCTTTGAAGATGTATTAAAACACAGACAGCTCATTGTCCTGCGGCATGCGTCAAGGGCAGCTTATGTTACAGGAAGCCTCTTGCGGGCATTACAGTGTCTGCCTTCTAGAGCCCTTCTGTGTCAAGTCACTCGCTGGGAACAGCCCATCATCCCTTTAAGGACACGGGGGGGGTCTAGACTTCCCTTGGGCACCGTCTAGAGAATAGCAGCGGGGGCAGCGGGAATTTTTTGGGTCCTGCAGTGGCAGAAAGAGTCGTGTTAGAACAGCTTGCCAGCCCGGCATTCAGCGCCTCGTTGTAGGAGGGCACGTTTTCAAAAAAGCTTGCAAATGCAAAAGGCTTGTTAGGCTTCGTTCAGTTCGGCAGAGGGCGGTTCGTTACAGTCTGTTCCCCAGCGTGTTGTCCAGACTAGTTTTATATGGCTGAAGTATGATGAGTCTTTTATCACCTTTCTTGGGAAGCTCTTTCACAGTCTACTAGAGCCAAATGGTGAGCGCTTCTCCTTAACAGCCAAAATGTCCCTTGGCTTAATTTCATCTCATCCCTGGTAGTTACAGCACCTTGCGTTGCCTTAAAGAAACCCTCTTTTCCTGCTCTCTGTGCCATTCGGAGGACTTGCTTTTCCACCTCAGGGCTCTCAAGTGTAGCACTAAAGTGTAGGGCAAACTGCGTAGCAGCACGATCGTCCTGATGAGTCACGGCAAGATCAGAAAATGGCGCCCCAATAATTAGCACTTCTCATAAGGCTGTTGTGTTAGCGCTGCTTCCTCAAGTTCTGCCTGGCTTTGGGGCAGGCAGTTCAGAGTCAAAAAGGTGGGGTGATTTTTGCACTGAGTATAATTTACCACACCTAGAGCGGTGGAGTACGCTCAAATTGGCTCGGGTTGCAGAGGTATCATGTATTCTTGCAGGGCCGGTAGGAAGGGTTGTGATGAGCTATACGACCGGTCGTTATTTCATTACCTTGTCCGGTCCAATAATAAGCATAATGGCGCATGTTAATGCCTGTTGTGTATCCTGTGTGTGAGGGCTGGCAGAGCCGTAGGAGGCTGCAGGAGGATGAGCCGCAGGGGTCTGCGGCACGAGCACTTCTTCCAGATTGCCGCAGAAGCCGGGAGGAGCAGGGGCAAGTAGATCTACAACTGCACGGCTTCTCCAACCTACCCCCATGGCATTCCTAAACTACCCCTGCGATAGCCATGTCAACCTCACTGCCAGTCTGCGGTCTGGGAGGGCATAACTCTGCCTGATGCTAAGACCTACGTTCCCAGCCTGGCAGAGGGGTTTTTTTTGGTAAGAGGAGAGGGCTCTGCAAGCTCGATGCTCCGTGAAACTGCGCCTGAATGCGGCACGGATCATTCCCAAGCTGCTTTCCTGCTTAGAACGGACTTTGTTTAGCAACCACCGATGAGAACAGGAATCACTGGCCATAATATTAAATCACTGGGTGCAGCAAGAGTTAATCCCGTAGCAGGTTTCCATGTGGCAATAGTGTGGAAGGCAAATCGCCATAAAGGGTGACTCGTACATTTGTTCAGCAGCTGGTTTTCAAATACCTCCGCCATTTCAAAATAGCCGCTTGGCCCCGCATCCCCAAAAGAATACCTGGCGTGATTCACTTGCATAGGAACTGATTCTCCCCAGAGTTTAAAGTACTATTTAAAACCCTGGCCTCTTTTTTTCCCCCGGTGCAGTGCGCAGTCAGGCCAAACCCTTGTTTGCTACTCAGTTTAAAAAATATGCAGCTTGTTGATCCTTCTGCTCTGTTAAATGTTTCCAAGGTAAATATGTGTGGGTGTGCTGGCATCTTGGAGACTAACTTTGCATTCTAATAGGAGCTAAAATTGATGGCTGATTTGGAAAAGGAAAGCTGGTTGTCCAGTCGTCGAGTTGGGATGAAACAGGACAAACCTGTTGGAGAGGAGGCCCCACGACCAGTGTTCTGGCTATCTTTTTACTTCTGTGCGTAATGCTTGGAGGACCAGAGCCTGTTGTTTCATGGCATCAGGTGCAAGACACGGGCTCAAAGCCGTCTCTCGGCTGTGTTCTTTGAGGCTGGTGTGCTGGAGTTTTTGTTCGGTACCTAAGGAAGCAAAATTCCTGTTGGAATCCCTCTTGGTGCCAGATGGGAAGACGGCATCGTCACAGCCTGGCCCTGTCCCGGGGCGAAGCGGTGCTGGAGTCTCTGGAGCAGGGTCACTTCTTTTAAATTCTGTGCAACAGATATCGTGTTGGCTCATGTGTCTCTCACTCCTGGGCCTAGCCTAGCTGGAGAAGGCTGTTCGCGCGGAGGGATGGCCTGGGTTAGCATCGGGGCAGAGGAGAAGGCTGCCTGTCTGGATGCACAAGCCTCTCCCTGACCAGCACTCGGGGAGAGAGCATCGTGTCAAGTGGCTGCAATGAGCCACGTGCCTCAGGTTGCAGAGCTTGTTCCACGCTTCATAAGTTCACCCCGCTCCGTTCCCTGTAGAGTTCCCCACTTGTAACGCCACGTCTTTAGGGCCTGCCCCTGGCCCTACCACAAACCTTGGGTGTCATTCACAGGTCTTCTGTGGGCAGCTTCCCAACCTACCATATTTCCTCACATCAGGGCTGGGAAAATTAGGCTTTGATCCTCGATTCATTCTGCACCTGCACATGGAACGGGGCAAAGGGGAAAGGCTTGATGGGGCCTGTGTCTCCTCTGGTGCATGTCCCAGCAGCTTCAGGGCCGCGTTAGCATCAGCCCTGGCAAAAAGAGACTGGCTAAAACATGTGGTTTTCACCAGCCTCCCACCAGCAGCCTTTACAGAGCCAGTCTAGAGCACTTACCAAAGTGAGGAATTCCCCCTAAGCTGGGGGAGATTCACAGGGGGCAGTCCCTGCCCACCCTCAGGCCCCCTTACACTGTCCGAGTAACGTGGAGCAGCTGTGAGGATATGAAGCACTTGGAGGCAAAGCAATTGCTGATACTAGAGATAGCGGAAAATCCCAACAAGCCTTGTGGAAATTCCACAGCTCTCCCGTTTTCCATTGGAAACTGGTCACAAAAATGTCCCAGGTGATCCCACCAGGTGGTGTTCATTTTCCAGAGAGGGGTGTACGTGTGTGTGCATCTGGGCCTGCATTGTAACATCTAGGTCTGCGTTTCCACTGTACTGGGTGATGGGGCGCACGCGCACACAACTTTTAGGGTGAGTTCTACCTGTGTCGTTTTTTGCTTCCTGTTGTGGCATCATGAACTGGTCTAATTTTTTTAACTTGTTGTCAAAATTTCCCCCTCTCAGGATTACCTGCCTGCCCAAGCAAGCCGTAGGCTTTGAAGGAATTGCCACTGCTACCGATGCATCTCTCGGGAAGGTGAAGCTAGCAGTTGCCAGCCGCGGCGGAAAGCTACTGGTGGGAAGGGAGGCTTGGCAAGGCACAGGAATACTTATCTGCCTCTGACTGTGAGTAGCATCTATGTTTTAATTCTACTTGAAGCTGCAGACTGCAAATTCTTACCGACACAGCACAGAATAAGTGATTGCATAGATTCATTTGCAAATCTAAAAACAAATGCGCCATTTTAATTTTCTGCTGCCTCATTATATTTTTGTAAATGTTAGTCCACTTCGACGTGTCTGCAACCTTCCCCCCTCCTCTCCCCTTTTCTTCTATAACTATGAGGCTGAGTACAGGCTTGATTAGTACATTAACCAACTGAAGTCGCTGTTTTATGAAGTCATTTTGGCTCTGTTCCTTCTCTGTAGCTGTTGCGTGGTTGCTGTCAGAACTGAGAGCATGAACAGTACAAGGCTGATTAAAGTGCCCCCTAATCTTTTGTGTGCATGCATGCAGCTTCTATTTTGTTAAAAGGCTTTAGCCAACATTTACTTTAGCAGTTTCCCGCACATATTTCAGGTGCAAAATTTAATGAAGTAACAAAAGGGACCCAGCAAAGCTATGTCACTTGAGAACGTGACAGTTCTTGACTGTAACTCATTCTCAGGGAGAGACCCTCTGCTTTTGATGAGAGCCTTGTAGTGAGGAAAACTGGGCAAATGTTTGCAGACACTGAACTGCATGAACTTTAAATTAGAACGTGGTTTCAAGTCAGCATGCAAATCTTGGTTATAATTCCTCCTCTACTTCCCTGTTTCTCCTGTTTGAACAGGATTGCCCTGATACCATCTCTTTTTTCTTTCTTCACTGGCTTCTCTTGCCCTCATGTTTCTGGATGCAGTTAAAGGACAGAAAGCAGGGAAAAAACCCCAAGAACATTCACAATTGTGAGAAGTAAGAAGGGCCAGAGGTAAAACAACGTCACATTTGTGTCCAGTTCCTGGAAAGCCTTGGTGCCCAGGTCTGTGCCTTGAACCATTATTATAGATACGTGTGCAACGGGGAGCGTAAAGCACCGCCTTGTAGTGGTGCAAGTGACTGCAAATGTTGCAGGGCAAAGTAAACCAGCACACACATACGCGCACACACACACACCCAGTTAAAGCTTCCTGAGCAGGAAGTCTGAGGCTAAATAGACCTGATGATATTTAGCAGTGGTGAGAAAGGTCATTTTATTGTGCGCTATAAAAACATGAAATTCCGTGCCTTAGTGTTTGCCTCTGGTAATTATGCTGTTCTGTTAATAATTCACTAGATGCATTATCTAGTTCCCATTTTAGAGCACAGGAGTTAGGGTGTTACCACTAGTTCCTGCTTCCAACAGTGGCTTTCAGCTTACAATTTGGTACATGGTTTTTTTATTTTTTATCAGAAATTGGTTTCTGACGTGGTCACTTGCAAATCTCAGGGGAATTGGATTAGCTCATTTTAAGAAGAACCTTTTTCTTCCCCCCCCCCCCCCAAAAAAAAACTGTGACAGGGAAAGCCTATAACAATGACTGGCCATCTTGACAGAGATGAACAGTCGGAAACAGATACTAGTTCACGCAGAGGGAACGGTTGCTAGGTGTGACGGTTAGTAGCTATGAACTTAATGAGACATGAGTAGCGCTGTGGAGGAGGCGAGCTCACTGGAAGAAGTGAGTAGGAAAAAAGCGGAGTAATGCCAAGTTTCCAAAGTTTCATGCGACTGTTTCAATTAACCATTTCTCCTGCAGAAAGAAACCACAGTCCTGCAGTAGCACGGTGCCATTTCCCTTTCTTTTAAGAGATTTTTGCTTCTGGTACTTTTTTTTCCTTTTTGGCCCTTTGCATCTGCACAAAGGAGCAGAACCGGCATGCGATAGAAAGGGAGTGGGCACTGGATCCGGCTTGCTTAGGCCACCCACTTGAACCAGAGCATCTTTCTCTTGCCTTGGCCCCTGTGCTGACTGCGGCTGGCAGCGACACCCAGGCGAAGCACTGTGTTCTGGGGTACTTCAGGGGCAGGAGGGTGCTGGGGCTGGTACAGACTAGCCCTCAGAAGCAGGAGCCGAAACGGGCTCCCCAGTGCAACCGCTCCTTTCCGTGCCCAGAAACAATCAGGTCCAGGGAAGAATTTGTCTCTTGCTCTGCAAGAATTGAGCTTGGGCTATTCAATTCATTTTGCACAGGCAGGTTCAAATGGAGACTGCTCTCAGTCGCTGTTAACCAGGGAGCAGGGGGCTTTCAGCTATACTCTACTTCCTCGGCACCTCCGGCTTATTTGGATGTTAATGTAAAACTGCTCATGCTGACCAGATGAGGTCCTTCTGAGGCTAGTGGAAAGATCAGGGTGTGATTTAGAGTTGGTTGTGGTGGCATGTGTTTTATTTTCTTAATAAATAGTTGAGTGCCAGTCCTTGCTTCATTTGAACATAACTTGAACAGCCTCCTGAAGATCCCTTACAAAACCTGGCAGCAGAATCTGCTGTCCGGGCCAAGCGTAACTGAGGTCCGCAGTATGAAACCTCAGCTCACTTCAGAGCTGTATGGCTTGGACTTGTAGGCAGCATTTGATACTGACCCAGCCTTTTCTTTGGCACTTTTCTGGATTAGTGGGCAATAATTTTCTGCTAGGTGAGATGCAAATTATTCTTACCACCTAAAGCACTGAAATGGCCGTATGTCAGGCAGCTAATTCTGCTCATGTATATGAATCATCGGGGACATTGCTGACACAAATTTATCATTTGAAAAGCACTATCCACTGGTGATAGCTACAGTGATGTTTTCAACCTAAAGAGATGCATGAAAAAATCACCAGTTCCCAAACACAGTATTCTTTGAGTAGGCAAATATGTCCTTAGCCCGAACAAAAAGCATTTCTATACCTAACTCCCCCTGATTTAAGGAGGAATGAGACACCTACATACCTTGAAGGTCTGGCTGTTATGGCTTATAGTTGCAAAGAAGGTGATAATACGCAAAGCCTATCTCCCAGTTCAGCGTGTACTTCTTGTGAGGCTGACAAGATTGCAAGTCAGGAGATGTGACCCAGACACAAGGAATGAAAAAAACCCTTTTTACATGGCTGCTTTTGTGGCCATAATAAATGCATCCAAGTAACTGGTACCAGGCATAAGGCTGGAGGAGGGTTTCCTGCTGGTTGTGATATTTCCCCCAAAGAAGCAGCTTCTGGGTATATTTTTTTTTTTATTTAAAAAAAAAGAAAAAAGACAGGCAGACCTGAGGATGCGTAATTTTTAAGACTGTTGCATTTCAGAGTCACTTGTCATTCAGACCAAGACCGAGACCTATCACTTCCCCTTTTGTTCTCGCTCCCCTGGAAAGTCCTTCTAACATTGCGCTGTGATTTGCCATGACTTTGTGCTCTGCAATACTAAGATGGAAATTCATGCTCTGGAACCTGAGGTGCAACTGAGAAGCCAACCCCTGCAGTGGGAAAGGTGAGGTCTGCTTCTCAGTGTGAGTTATGGCCACGCAGATCATTCAGTGTGGGGCACAGTGAGGCAGGGCTCCTTGTGCATGCTTTTCTCCCGTGGTAAGCAGAAGCAAAATGAAGCTGCCTTGCCCTCAGTGAAGGAAGGGGTAAACCAGCATAGTTTTGCTTCCACTTACTGCAGGGCGAAGAGCATTCACACAGGAAGTTACTGTGGAGCACAGATAGCTCCACCCCACTTTTACTTGGTGAACAACTGTTGCTGCGTCCGTGTGCTCACTTTAATCCTGACTATGCAGCAGCGAGACATGACAGCTTAGCTCAGATCAACTGAATGTGGAATCTGTACTACAGCAATAGAAGGAAAAGGATGGATGGGTACAGACAGGTCTGCTGCACAGAGCTGGACCTGGCTTCTGCCAATCCAGGGGAGCTAGTTATTATTTATCCTTCCCCATTTTTATTGTGGCAGCTTTGCACAGTGGGCACGGCCCCAAAGAACAGTTGACAGAACATGCTGAGGGAAGAGGATGATGAAGCCTTACACAGAAGTTGCGTGCAGCAGTGTGCGAAGACACAACTCCAGCCGAAGCTGAATTCAGATTTCAGAGTTTG
>NW_017729019.1:9734843-9743845 GCF_001723915.1 Gavialis gangeticus | reverse complement strand
ACAGTTGGCAGAACATGCTGAGGGAAGAGGATGATGAAGCCTTACACAGAAGTTGCGTGCAGCAGTGTGCGAAGACACAACTCCAGCCGAAGCTGAATTCAGATTTCAGAGTTTGTGCAAGGGAGGGTGAGTGTCTACATCGCCAGTGGACGGCTGAAAGACTCACTGGGTCACTGCAGTGGAAACCACTGCTAAGGCAATTATTTATTTCACATCGCCTTGCTATAAGCAGAGTACTGAGCTGGCACCAAGGACCAAATTTGCATGTTGAGAGGTGCTGTGGCGATGTCACACTTTCATTTCCCTTCCTCGCAAACACAGGCTTGCTGGTGCAGAATTGCTTCCATAATTTTACCTCTTACCCTTTTCTGCTTGGCTCTGGGAGCTGAATTTAAATACAGCAGTGTCACCTCTATGACACGTGGCCTTCTGGTTGTTTTGAAGCTTGCTACTTTCTTTAGAAACCAGAGTTTACAGACAATTTGCTATTATAGTCACTGCAACTGTGTGTGGTGCTTGGCAAAGCTCTAGCACAGGAAACATAAACCTGATAGCTAGGAGCTCTGAACTCAAGGACAAGCCATGAGCAGTTCACTATAATGACACCACAGGTGCTTCCTTTTGGCTCTTCCCACCACCCCAGTGTCAGCCACATCACTCCCACAGGCTGCCCAGCCCTGCCGCTGCCCCGGAGGGATCACAAGAAACTGGGTGGGGGTGATGTTAGGGGAGTAATGCCTCCAATATGTTCAAGGGAGAAGAGGATGTTTTTTGGCTCGGTAGTTTCAATGTGCTTGCGCTATAATGGCCTGATTGGAGTTGGGATGATGCTCCTGAGTGACTCATTTTGCACTGCACTGCTCTTTTCTATCAAGCAGGGATGCGGCAAAGATCCTGGTGTTCCAGCTGAGTTAAAGGTGAGTAGTCTCACCTCACTCCCATTTCAGAGTGCCAACTTGGATCTTTGCCTTAAAGCACTCTCCGGCAAGCAATCTCAATTGAAACATCCCACGGAGTGCATTTCCTTTCCGCACTACAGAAGGCTCTTTCAGTAATACACATGAGGGTAGCATAGGGGAAAGTCATTCATATGGGCTACCTCCATCTTTTTTGCTCAGCACCTGGGGGCCACTCTAGGAAACACTGCACAGTCGCACAGCATAGAGGCACTGAAAGGTTCTGCGTGATTGCTATGGCTTTTCCGAAGTTCTAAGGTTAAATGCCATTTTTAATGTCTGCCACTAGCAAACAATCCTGTAGTGTGACGAGGCAGGTGGTTCATGATGCCAAAAATATAACTAATGTTCCGGTCAAGTAACCAAAGCCTGGCCAAGACATTTATGCATTCCAGATGTTGGAACAAATCCAGTTTCTGAAGTTAGCCTACCACGTGTCTGTGCGAGAGCCATGTTTTCAAACACTGCGGCCTAAGTGCACCTGCAAGACATGCCCATTAGCCTTCGGAAAAGTGAATGGCTGCAGTGGGAAACGTTGTTAAAGGTTTTGGGTGACAGAATATTGTTTCGCAGTTTTTGGAAAACTACCTCTTCAGATACTACACAATTATTTCACTTCCCAAAACAGGTCTTAACTCTTGCCCATGTGCACCGTGGAAAGTGCATGTGGCTGCCTTGATAACCTGCATTCAACCCTACGTGGCCCATCCACTCAGTCTCTGGATCAGTGAGCAGGAATAACTGGTATCAGCTTTTGGCATGGATGCAAGTGAAGACCACGGTGGAGAGTGGGGAATGAAGAGTTTCCCCACAGCTGCCCTTTAGACAGTCAGGGCACATTCTGAGGTAAGCCAACCACACAGAAAGCCAAGTCTTCCCACAGGCCTGTTTTCATTTCTAAATGAGATGTGAGAATCAAAACATTTGCTGAGAAGTGAAAGAAAAATTTAGTTCTGACACTAGCCTAAGGACTTCCTTCCTCCTTTCTGGGACCACCTACAATATAGTATGTGGATTATTTCCTTACGATGGTGGGAAATTGGCTGTGAACACATGGAGTTGTGTGTGCTATGTCTGGCTCTCTCAAAAACGTTCCATGATAACAATCTGCAAAAAGGTTTGGCTAATTGTGGCTGAGCTCACCGTGAAACCATAGTACATCCGTGTAGCTCTATTACCCACAACCTGAGCAAACAGTCTCTTAGGCAAACATTACTCAAGCCGTTGCCTGGGAGTTCTTCTTTCCTCCAGATAAATTATCACTGGGAGTGATTTAGATGGGCAAGAATGGGGAGAATGCAGCAACACTTCCATGTCACCAGCAAAGGGTCCCAAGCCGTTGAGTCACTGAAGCGTGGTCACTTCCAGGATGGAAGGCAGCAGATAACTGGCCCCTGATAGGACAGGAAATGTTGGACAAGGACAACAGAGTAAATCCCTCCTGTCACCAAAAATGGAGTGGGATTTTTGGCTTTTGGGAAGAGCTCAGTTTCTCATCTTCCAAGCAACATTGCTCCTCTTCTCCTCTCTGATGCTGCTGGGCTTCATGTTCAGCCTCCTGCTCAGATCCTAAGTCATCCCCTCAGGTTACGGATGTGGAAGCAAGGTCTGATCTAAGAATGCATTCACACTTGGAAGGCAGGAAGATGAACCGGCTTATGTGGTGTTTTCTCTCTCCTCCATCAGTGTGTAGCTATGTCCACTCTCTGGTCGAGGAGATGGCTCCCAGCTGTGAGTCAGACTGAGGTGGATCCTACACAGTTCTTGTAGTTGACCCTGAAGGCAACAGGAGGGACTTGTTTGTCAAAAGTAAAGGGAGCTCTTGGAAGCAAACAGTCAGGGCATGTTAGTTGTAGGGAAAGCATCTGGATTTCTATCCCGCTGCCACACCTGTAATGTTGCTGGTGTGGCACGCTGTATGCCAGCAACAGATAGTGTGCATTACTGAGTCTGCCTTCGGGACACAAGCAATCTCTGATCAGTAGTCCGAATAAAGCAATAGTGGAGGAAGGAAGAGGGGACCCGAATAGGGGTTGGAAGATTCTGCTGTTTTGTGAGCTTGCTTTGGCAGAGGCAGTACATGTTTCCAGGCTGATTTCCTGCCTTCCCTGTCGGATGGCCTTCTGTAGGCCCTCACTGTTCCCGGCGCTCCAAAAGCAGGTGTGTCACTTCTCTTAAAAGTGGCTGCAGTCAAAGGCCTTGAAAGCAGAAGCAGGAAGACCCCTTTGAATGTCGTGCTTTCTAATGTTGTGCGTTTAACTGAAACGACTGTTCACCGAAGCATGCGGATTTCTGGTCTGGAGAGAGGAGGCCTCGCTGGCGAGTGGGTATTCAGGCAGGTCAGACCCTCAGCACCAACGTGCTCTGAACAAAAGGGGCTGAGAGCAGCTGAGACTCGAGGCTGTGTGGGTGTGTGTGTACACGCGGCCGTACCTGCCTCCTGGGGTGGGAGTGGACAGTGCAGTCACGGACGCGGCGCGATGCTTCCTCGTGCCTCTGAGTAAGCAGAATTTGGCTCTGGCCATCCTCAGGTTTCAGTCTGAGGAAACAAAATGGCTGTCTGTTCCTCTGAATGCCTTCGGATAATACATCTTGTCATCTGTAGCACATGAATCACAAGCGCTTCCTCCTAATTAACACAATCGGGGGGTTTTCAGAGAACAACACTGGGATTTTTTTCTCCCCTATTCCAACACTCTGTTCTGTGTTGGTTCTTGTCTTCAGATGGACTTTGGCCATTAATTCCTTTCATCAGAGCAGATTACGGGAAGTACGCACTTTCGGTGCTATGAAGTAACGCTGGGTTTCACGTATTCCTTGCTGAACTTACCCGTGCTTGGGGGGTGGAAATCTTGCAGATGTAGCTAGACGCAGCTCACGAGCGAATCCCTGCGTGGTCTGGTGGTTCGCTCAGGGTTTCTGGGTGCATCACTGACTTAGTATGTAACCTTGAGAACTTCACTATGCTTCAGTGGTAAGATGAATAATACGTACCTGCATAGTATAGGGGTTGCTAGATCCCACTGACATTTCTGCCATGGCTGAAAGATGAAAACAAGCAAAATGTTATTGGCTTTACAACCCGCTTGCTGGTATTTCTCTGTTTGCAGCATAGAAACTTTGGAACAAAGCAACTGCTCGGTTCCAGGCTTTCTGGGCATGTCTCTGGAGATAGAACCCTATGGATTTTGGTGAATGCTGGAAAACCAGGAGGATGGTTCAGGGGATTTGGCACTTCTGTCAGATGCTGTTTTCTGTAGTTCCAGTGACCCACTCAAGCAAAGATTTAATAGATTTTAGGGTCAGAAGGGACCTATGAGATGACTGAGCATGAACATGCCTATTTCTCACTAAGCTCCACCGTTCCAGTACAGTTAAAAATGCTGACAGCCAGAATGAGAGAGGAAAGGAGGAAAAAAAGGAACGGTGAGGTGCATGGGAAGACATGGGGAAGGGCTAAGGGGAGGATGTACAGCGCCGCTGGGGCGGCATGGGAGAGAACAGGGCCGTGGCAAGGGGGAGGGAGCAGACATGGCATGAAGGAGTGGAGGATTATTGCAAGTCTTTGGGACAGAAGTAGAAGTGGAGCCTAAAGGAGAGCTGCAAGGAGCCTGCAGAAGCACGTGGCCCCTCTAGCTGTAACAGATGATTGCTGCATTTCTGCTGCCTCTCTCGAGCCTGCTTTCAGATGCTCCCTCCAACTGTACCAGATTGCTGATGGAATATAGCAAGTGTAGATGTGAACGCATCCTTTCTGATGGGGAAGCAGCGTAAAGTGATACTGCTCTGCACTCTTTCATCCCAGAATCAAAACGTGCTTTATGAAGTGGGGCAACTGTAGCTTCAAAATGTACTGTGTGACCTTAGGTGAGGCACTCACAGGATCCAGGTCTTTGAACACCCACTTTCCTGCTTCCCTTACGAGGCACTGCCTCTTACTGTTATGCTGTTTCCACTGTAGATCTGGCAGGGCACTCAGTCAGACTAATCCATCTGAGGCAGGAATTGCTTTTGATGCTCAAGTGATATGAAGCCACTGCCCAGTGCTGCCTGAGCAGCTTTTTAATGGAAGCACAGTTAATCCAAGTGTGTCTGTGAGCTGCTATGTCCCATTTATCCTGTAGACTCCCTAAAATTTTGCAAAACTTTTTGCCTACTCATCTGCAACATATGTGTATGTTGCATTTGAAACTGGTTAGCTGCAGGCAGTGCTAAATGATTCCATATTAATTGCCCAGATATGAAAACTGGCATCACACAGCTAGGTGTTTAGTACATTAAGAAGAGTGTTGTTGGTTTGTTCTTGTTTTTAATTTAAACCCGTACTTTCTCAGAAGTAGGACTGCCTGAAATGCACTTAAGTTCAGTATTTTAGTATTGTAACACTACTCGAGTCAGTGGGACTGCCTGCTCTTCCCTGTTGACTGTCTTCTTTATTTTTGCTCTGTGGCTAAGTCCGCCGTTGCCTCTTCCATGCTGGGTATTTTAGTTGATGCAGCATGCCACGCAACTTGACACCAAAGGGAATAGGTGACTTGGTTGCCGATTCATTACACCGCAGTCTGCAGCATGACTCTGTTTCAATTCATTACACCTTGACAGGTACTTGAGACTCTTTTTGCATCTGATGGATGCTTGCAGCCAACATTAAATGGTCTGGTTTCTTAATGGGCAGGTGTCTACATAACACAAATCACCAAACTAACAGTTTGTCTCCAGCCTCTGCTGGGGCTGAATTAGCCCGTTTCTCTCAGGAAGGTGGGCTGGAAGCTTTGATTCCAAGTTATGTCTGTCCAGGATTGCTGCAGAAAGTTAAGCCTAGTAACACTTGAGCCTGCATTTCCTACTTCTGGGTCATATGCTGTAACCACCAAGCCAAAAGCTAGGAAGGTTTAAGAGCATCTTTCTTTTCTGTTAAGCTTCTCAACTTCTAGTTCAGTGGTCCCATCAGGGCTTGCTGCTTTTCTAGCAAAGCACCCTAGCCCCTAGGCCACAAGCTAAGACTTAGTCAGCATGCCATCCCTGGTGAAGCTGGCCCACTGGACAGCCAAGAGAAAGACTTGTGAAGCCAGAAGCACTGCAGCCTTGATGAAGTATAACATCCGTTCCACTAAGCCATCTGGAGAAGACAGGGGGTCTTCGTGTTGACCCCATTGTGGCTTCCAAGTGCTTATGTATTTTGCATTTAATTGTCACTGCCAAAGTGAAGAGACAGTGAGCTAGAGTGCGTGGATGTAGGCAGCAACAAATTAAATTCAGCTCTACTGAAGCTAGAACTCAGGACCCTTAAGACTTTTACATACTTCTGCAACACAGTGCAACCCACTGAGCTACTGCAGCCAGTTTGCTGGGCTCTTGTATTATCTTTTCTCCTGCCTGCCCTAAGGCTCAGCTTCAAGAGGAGGAATGGGGGCCCTTCTGGGTAAAGCCTAGCCTGTAGCCTGAGGCTGAGGCAGGAACTTAGATTTTTAAGACTATGAGTTTAACTCCTGTGTGGGGATTCAGAGCAAAAAGGTGGAAAGGTCATCGTTTTACTCCTCGATTTTGTAACTTTAACCTAGGTGGTGCTATGGGCTGTTCCATGCAGAGCAGGCTCTAAGACTGACATATCTCTGAATGCTACTTGCACAGCTGAACATGCTCTCAGGGTAGACGTTACTAACTCAACAGGCAGTGCTGGCTTCGGTCCCAAGACCTGAGGACTGCTTTGGGAAAATGTACATTGCAAGCTGCTTCTATACTGTCATAGGGGCACAGAGGAGCTGTGCTAGGCTCTCTCTTGGCTAATGGGGACACTTCTTATATTCATACTGACAAAGTGATAGTCATCTACCTCACCTGGCAAGTCAGGCCTGCTGTCTCTGCCCCGATTCTGCCTCCACAAGGCACCTTAAGCCAGAAGTCTCAGCAGCACCCACTCTTGCATGCTGGCTGGCACCCACGCCATCTCATGCAGCCACAGCTATTTTGAAGCATTTTTGCCAGGGGTGGCAGTGCAGGGTGGAGATGTATGTATGTATGTATGTATGTATGTATGTATGTATGTATGTATGTGTGTGTGTGTGTGTGTGTGTGTGTGTGTGTACATACACACACGAGTCTGTATATATACATACATGTACATACATACATGTACACACACACACACATATATAATATAATAAAAGGTTTAGGCTGTCTGTGTGTCAGAGTAATCATGTCAGAGAAGAATTCAACAAAGAAAAGTTCCTTCTAAGCCAGGAAACCCCTGAGCCAGGCAGAGAGCCGACAGTTTGCAGCATCTTCTCGTTGAATGTCACTCGGGGGCGGGGACGCACGTGAAACTGGGCTAAGGAACTGAATCCAACCTTATTTGCCTTTCCTTTTTAGGACCGGTCTCTGTGTGAGTCCCTCGTGGATGGGGAACTTCAGGATTAAGAGACACGTTGAAAGGTACCAGAGCCCTGCTTCCACGTGTGTGCATGTGCATGTGTGCGGTAGCTAGATACCAGGGTTCATGGAGACTGCGTGGACGTGGAGGTATTGATCATGGAGACTTTGCTGTGGTCTACATAGGCACAGCTGGCAGGCACAGCACATACTTGCCTTGGCTCTGACGGTCCATGATGGAAGCGGCCAGTGTCAAAGACTTCCAGTGGAAAACCCTGGCGCCTCTCCCCAGCCGCAGGGTGTACTGCTCCTTGGTGGAAGTGGGAGGGCAGGTCTTTGCCAACCGGGGGCTGCGATGACAACGGTGTCCCCATGGACAGCTTCGAGGTGTACTCCCCAGAAGCCGACCAGTGGAACTCCCTCCCTCCCATGCCCACGGCCCGGGCCGGGGTAGCGGTGGCCACCCTGGGCAAGCGGATCATGGTGATTGGAGGGGTTGGAGTGAATCGGCTGCCCCTGAAGATCGTGGAGATGTACAACATGGACGAGGGCAGATGGAAGAAGAGGAACTCCCTGAGGGAACCAGCAATGGGCATCTCGGTGACCGCGAAAGGCAAGGAGCATTTGTTTGCTACTGCAGGCCTATGGCTGGCAGGGAGGTCCCGGGCATGGGGAGCGTGGCGGAGAGGAGTGGGCTGGGCAGAAGGGCTCCAGGGGCAAGGGATGGGAAAAGGATCCCCTTTCCCTGGGAACGTGAACTGGGCCTTGTCTGGGGCTAGAGGAGTTGAATCAGTGGGCTGCCTTCCCTTCTGCGACATCCCTTGTGCAGGGAAGAGGGACCATCACCCTCACAGCCCTGACCCTGAAGGAGCTCCCTGACTGAAGCCACTGGGTACAGATAAACCCGGCGGCTCTCCCACGCCCCAGCTGTCTTGGTGGACAGCAACCTGTTTCCCCATCACTGGAGCTGCGAGGCCTGGGCTGGAGCGGGCATGGGGCAGGCACCCCCAGGGCTGCTGCACCACCCGGGTAGGGGCCGAGGGCATGGGCAAGGGCACTGAACCAGGGCTGCACCTGCACCAGGCTGGGCTGCCTCACCCCACGTTGGCCCTGGGGCTGTGTGCGTGGGGCAGAGGGTGCCGTGTGCCCGGGCAGGCCGTGGGGCGTGGGCGAGCAGGGCCCAGGGCACTCCCAGGATGGCTGGGCACTGCCTGGTGCTGCATGGGGCTGAGCCTCTGTTTCCCAGTGCCCCGAGCTGGGCCAGCCCTGTGGGCAGCACCAGCCTCCAGGGCGGCCTTAGTGCAGCCGGGGCAGGCCCGAGTGCCTGGCAGGGGAAACACCATGTATCTGGGTCCAGAAAAGCAGTTTTACTTAAGTGCCCGGGGCTAACTGCTCTTCTGCTGAGGTGTTGCAGCCTTAAGCCCACGTTGTGGAAATGGTAAGGCTTCTCCCTAGCTTGCTTCTGCAGCCACACAGCTGAGGGCAAGCAAAACTTGGGAGCATGCGAACCCCACGCCTCCAAGCTTGGGCCTGCATGCAGGATGCCCGCCAAAAGATGTTTGAAACATGTGAAGCCCCTGGTGAGGGTAGAGGATGTTTGCTGGTTGTAGGGACACTTTGGTTCTGGACTGAGTTGCTGGATGGATTAATGAAACTGGTTTAACAGTAGTGGCCTAG
>NW_017729019.1:9728134-9729843 GCF_001723915.1 Gavialis gangeticus | reverse complement strand
CTGATTTATGGATTTGGACTTGATCGGGCTCATTTGGCTTGGAACATAAAAGCTTCTTTTTAAAAAAAACAAACTAACCCCAGGGCTTGCCCTGATCCTGCCAGCACTGGGTGCTGCCCTGCGGCAGGGAGCCCAGGCTGGGCCGCGCTCAGGCCTCACCGGACACGGGCCGTGGCCACAAGGCGGCACCAGCACGGCCCGAGGGCCAGGCATTGCCCCGCCCGCCGCCGCACCGGCTTCCCGGGCCCGGCCGGGGTGGGGTCACTCGGTGCCGGAGCAGCCGGGCTTCGGTTCGTGCTCGCGAGGCCCCGCCCGACAGGCGGGACGGAGGGAGCGAGCTCCTCCCCCCGGCGAGGCGCAGGCTGCCCCTCCCCCCCCCCCGGGGCCGCAGCTCGCGTGGGGGGCCGGGAAGAGGTCCCGGCTCTCGGCGCAGGTCCGGGGGGCCATGCCCAGGAGAGCAGGCTCCTGCCTCGGGCGGGGCTGCCTCCAGCCCGCGCCCCGGGGGTCAGGATCCAGCACCGGGGGACCGCCAGGAGGGCAGAGGAGCTCGTGGGGTGGGGGGGGGCACCGGTCCCCGGGCTCAGAGGTCCCCCTGGCCGGAGCAAGGCTCTGCCCCAGCACAGGGTGGCAGGGGGCCCTGGCCTGCCCCGGCGTGGGTCCTGCGTGCCTTTGCCCGGCACAAGCTCGCTGGGGGACAAGCAGCGTCCTGGGCCCCGTGCGGTGACCCCTCCCTGGGGGGCTGCTCCGTCCAGGTATTGCCCGGCGCCCACCCAGCTCGCGGCCCTTTGTCTTTTGGGGCCCCCGAGGCATCTCCGCAGCTCGACCCTGCTCCGCAGTTCAAGCCGGGGGCCCTCAAGCCAGGGGCCCCACAGGGCCCAGTGCTGTGAAGTGCGAGCTGGGGCCGGATTCCCTTGTGGCTGGAGGCCTCCGACCCCCTTGTCTGCACCCCTTGACTGGGGTCGCACAGGAGCTGGGACCCCGCGGTGGTCCGTGCTGAGCAGCTGGAGATCACCGTTCCCCGCAGCCCACGGGGACGTGCCATGTGGCTTCGCTCTTTCCAGGCAGGTCGCGTACCCGGAAACAAAGGCAGAGCGCCCGGCCTCCAGCCCAAAGTCTCCAGACTCCTGGAACAAGTCCTGTCGGCACGGGAAATACGATGGCCCCTGGCCCGCAGCGGCTGGGCAGGCAAGAGTGAAAGCGGGGCCCAGAGGACGCTGCCCCTGTGCAGTCAAACCCACAGGCCCTGCCTGAAAGCACGGGGCCTTGGCCACCAGGCAGGCAGGGCCTGCGGCCTTCCTGGGGCTCCCCTTGCAGTGGGGCCAGTGTGTGTGTGCAGGGAAAGAGTCAAGGGGCCCAGAAGTAAGGGTCTGAACCAGCCAGGGCCTGTGGCGCATGGTGCAGGGTGTCTTTCTGTGGGAGTTGAGGAACGGGGTTCAGGGCCAGGTCTCTGCCCTTTTGCGGGGAGATGCCGTCCTCTGGCAATGGAGGGGCCTGGCGCGTGCATGTCAAGGGGCCCAGGGCCGGAATTGCTTTCAGCTCTCCCCAGTAGTGTGGTGGTAAGGGTGCTACCTTAGGTGGTGAAGGTGGTGGGTTCAAGCCCCCATGTGGCTGGAGCCCTTGGGTTCCCTGTGGCCAAGTACACACAAGGAGGTTGTGTGGTGGAAAGTGGGGGAGAAAGGTGGGAGGTTGGGGGTGACAAGTGGGGGGGG
>NW_017729019.1:9725972-9728123 GCF_001723915.1 Gavialis gangeticus | reverse complement strand
GGACAGGAGGAGCCCCGCTCGCAGTGAAGCCCACCGCCCCGACCAACATGGGACGTGTAGAGGCCACGCCGGGGGGAGGGGGCGGGCATCCCAGCGCAGTGAGACTCTGTGCCCCGTGCCACTGCCCTGGGCCGTGAGGCAAGGTGGGGGCCCGGCTGCCCCAGGGCTCCCTTGCAATGGGCCCAGTGCACGGTGCAGGTGGCAGGTCAAGGGGCCAGGAGGAGAGGATCTCCCAGAGCTGGCTGCCAGTGCAGGGTGGTGGAGTGGGGCTATGGGTTTGAGTTCTGCTGCCGATATCTTGACCCTTTTAAGCCCCAGGGTGGGTGCCTGGTGCCTGTTTGCTTGCAGGGCAGGCGGGTCAAGAGACATGCAGGAAGGGATCTAGTCAGGCTGGCCCATTAGCAGGGTGGTTCAGGACACTGCTGCTGGTGGCAGGGGCTATGGGTTCAAGTCTCTGCAAGGCTTGAGTCCTCTGGTCCCAACTAGTATGCAAGTGACTTCCTCTCCAGCGCTTGCCTAGCAGCTGGTGCTCAGAGGTGATCATGGTTGAAAGCTGGAGGGGACTTGGAGTTGTAGCCCAGTTGGATATGTCCTGAGCCACCCGGTGTCCGCCGGGTTTTTTTTGGGCCTGGTTTTGGGGTGCAGGGACAGGAAAAACAAAAAACCAACCTCATCTTTTTCTTCTGCCACCCCCTCATCCCAACTTTCCCCCACACAACCCAGCCCCTAGCCACAGGAACCCACTGAGAAGCAAGGAGCCTGAGAGCTTCAGCCATGTAAGGGCTTGAACCCACCACCTTTGCCACCTAGGGTAGCACCCTTACCACCAGACTACTGGGGAGAGCTGAAAGCAATTCTGGCCCTGGGCCCCTTGACACGCACTGGCCAGGCCCCGCCATTGCAAGAGGAAGGCGCCTCCCTGCAAAAGGGGAAAGACCTGGACTCAGGCCCACAGCACCGATGGGGAGAGACCCTGCACCGTGCACCACAGGACCCAGCTGGTTCAAGCCCTCACTTCCGGGCCCCTTAACTCTTTCCCTGCGCACACGCACTGGCCCCACTGCAAGGGGAGGCCCAGGAAGGCCGCAGGCCCTGCCTGCCTGGTGGCCAAGGCCCCGTGCCGTCAGGCAGGGCCCGTGGGTTTGACTCAGCACAGGGGCAGCGTCCTCTGTCCGCTTTCACTGTTGCTTGCCCAGCCGCTGCGGGCCAGGGGCCATTGTATTTGCCGTGCCGACAGGACTTGTTCCAGCCGCCCGGGCTCAAGTCCGGAGACGTTGAGCTGGAGGCCGGGCGCTCTGCCTTTGTTTCTGGGCAGGGGACCTGCCTGGAAAGAGCAAAGCTGTGCGGCACGTCCCCGTGGGCTGCGGGGAACGGTGATCTCTGCCTGCTCAGCATGGACCACCGCGGGGTCCCAGCTCCTGTGCGACCCCAGCCAAGGGGTGCAGACAAGGGGGTCGGAGGCCTCCAGCCACAAGGGAATCCGGCCCCAGCCCGCGCTTCACAGCACCGGGCCCCACAGGGCCCCCGGCTTCAGCTGTGGAGCAAGGTCGAGCTGCAGAGATGCCTCGGGGGCCCCAAAAGGCAAAGGGCCGTGAGCTGGGCGGGCGTCAGGCAATACCCAGACGGAGCAGCCCCCCAAGGGAGGGGTCACCACACCGGGCCCAGGACACTGCTCGCCCCACAGCGAGCTTGTGCTGGGCGAAGGCGCGCAGGAGCCGTGCGAGGGGCAGGCCAGGGGCCCCCGCCATGGGACGCCCCCCACCACCCTGCGCTGGGGCAGAGCCTTGCTCTGGCCGGGGGGGCCTCTGAGCCCGGGGACCGGGGCCCCCCCCCCACAAGGTCCTCTGCCCTCCTGGCGGCCCCCCCGGTCCTGGATCCTGACCCCCGGGCGCGGGCTGGAGGCAGCCCGCCAGCCCTGCCCGAGGCAGGAGCTTGCTTTCCTGGGCATGGCCCCCCCATCCTGCCCACCCCCGAGGGCAGCCCCTTGCTCCGGACTGGGACGAGCTCCCAGCCCCACGGGGGGGTGGGGCGCGGCGGCTCCTCCCAGCCCCCCCCGCACAAGCTGCGGTCCCGGGGGGGGGCGAGCAGCCTGCGCCTCACCGCCTCTCGGGCAGGGCCTCGCGACCACGAACCGGAGCCCGGGGGGGGGGG
>NW_017729019.1:9706828-9725891 GCF_001723915.1 Gavialis gangeticus | reverse complement strand
GCCCTCCCCCGCCCCGCAGCCCCGGCCAGGGGCTCCGGGGGCAGCTCGTGCGGGGCAGGAGCTCCCCCAACTGAGCCCGGCCCATGCCCGAGGCAAGCACCGGATGCAGCCCGCCAGGCCATTCTGTGCAGCCCACGTGGACCCGAAAAATTGTAGGAAATTAATATTAATCGGCCCTTAGGTGCCTGTCATGCAGCTCCTTGACGTCTTCCCGAAACTCAGTAAGCGGCCCTCTGCCCAAAATAACTGCCCAGCCCAAGAGGCTCATTTGCTAGAAGCCTGGCTCCGAGCATGAGCTTTGTTACTGCCCCGGGGGGGGGATGACCCGGGGCCGATGGAGGCCCCAAGCTGGAAGGTGCGGAGTCGGACGAAGGCAAACACTCGGCTGGGCTGCGCTGTAGTGTGGGGCCCTTCAAACCTGGCAGCTGTTTCGGGTGCCGTGAATGTGCAGGGGAGGCTGTGCCCCTGCTACGTAACTGTCTACCCCAGGACACAGCACAGCCCAAGAACACGGGGCGTCCGCCTGCCCTGGTAGCCCCTCTACTGGCTCCTGGCTGGGCTGCGCTGGTTGTTTGCTGCAGGTTTTGGTAGCAGGAGCCGCCTTGTTCCACCGAGCAGCAGAAAAGACAGGCCCTGCCCAGGCAGGGAGGAGAGAAGAAAGCCCACCCGTGCGGTGAAGCCCACCACAGCAGCCAACAGGACATGTAGAGGCCGTGCTCCAGGGGGTCAAATCAGTGGAGTGTGGCTCCATGGCCCATGCCATTGTCCCTAGGCCCAGAGGCGAGGGGGTCCTAGCTGCCCCAGGGCTCCCTTGTAGTGGGCTCAGTGCATGGTATCCCCAGAGGGTCAAGGGGCCAGGAGGGGCTGCCCCCATTTCCTATGCAACTGATTTCCCTCTGGCATTTGCCTAGCAGCTGGTGCTCAGGGGTGATTGCAGTTAGCAGATGAAGAGGATTTGGAACCGTAGCCCACTTAGATCTGTCCCGAAACACCCGGCACTGGACGAGGGGTTTTTTGGCGTGGTTTTGGTGCATAGTGGCAGAAAACCCCTGATGTTCAAGGTGCAAAACAACATTCCACTGTTGAACCAGGGGTTCAGATGCCCAGGGGAGCCAGCCTCCCCTCCAAAGCCTGCTTGCAGACAGCTAGTCATAGGCACCAGGGACTCACTGAGGAGCAAAGAGCCCAGGGCTCCAGCCCAGCTGGGGCATAAACCCACCATCTTTGCCCCCAAAGGGTAGCACCCTTACCACCAGAGTACTAGCGAAGACAGAGAATGCTTCCTGCCATGGGCCCCTTGAGAGGCAGCGGCCAGGCCCCCTCCACTGAAAGAGGAAGGCGCCTCTCCACAAAACAAGGAGGCCCAGACCAGAACCCAAGCACCCACACTGAGAGGCCTGGCACTGTGCACCACAGGACCCAGCTGACTTAGGCCCGCAATCCTGGGCCCCTTGACTCCTTCCATGCGGACAAGCACTGGCTCCACTGCAAGGGGAGCCCCAGGAAGGCCGTGGCTGCCTGCCTCATTGCCTGGTGGCCCAGGCCCCCCTGCATTCAGGCAGGGCCCATGGGTTTGACTCTGCACAGGGCCAGCGTCCTCTGGGTCTGGCTTTCACTCTTGCTTTGCCCAGCTGCTGTGGGCCAAGGAGACTCGTTCAGGCTGCCTGTGCTCGAGTCTGGAGACGTCAGGCTCGGGACTGGGAGGTCTGTCTTTGTTTCCGGGCAAGGGACCTGCCTGGAAAAGCGAAGCCCCACGGCACATCCCCCTGGGCAGCAAGGACCAATCTTCTTCAGCTGCTCAGCAGGGACCACTGCGGGGTCCCAGCTCCTGAGAAACCCCAGCTAAGGGGGTGCAGAGAAGAGGGGCTCGGAGGCCTCCAGCCACAAGGGAATCCAGCCCCAGCCCGCGCTTCCCAGCTCCGTGTCCTGGCCCCCCGGTTCTCGGGGAGAACTGGGGCTGGGGGGCAGCAGCAGCCTCAGGCTGCCCTCGGGGAGGTGGACAGCTGTGTCCTGCAGAGCATGGATACGTGGGGACACCGGGAAGGCCGGCCACCTGCCCAAATACCCTCCCCAGGGCCTGGCTCAGACCAAGGTCCAACTGCAGAGCTGCCTCTGGGGCGCCAAAAGGCAAAGGGCCACAAGCCAGGCGGCCAGCAGTCAAAAGCTGGACCAGCACCCCAGGGCTGCTGTCCTCGTAGATCGCTCACCACCCGAGCGATCTGCTGCTGCGCGAAGGCGCAGGAGCTGTGCAAGGGGCAGGCCAGCAGCCGGTGCAGCCCTTGCTGCAGGACATCCTCCCCTGTCCTGCGTTGGGAGGCAGAGCCTTGCTCTGGCTGTAGGGGGACCTCTGAGCCCGGGGTCCGCTGCTCCCACTTGGGGCTGCACAGAAGCTCCTCTGTCTCTCCTGGAAGGATCCCCTGCCCTGTGCTGGCTCAGGACCACACATGGCCGCAGGCTGAAGGCAGACCTGCCTGCAGCATGATCATTTCCAGCTTGGAAAAGCCTTGGCTGTGGCCTCGCGGTCAGAGCACAATGCTGGAAGTGAGCAACATGGCAGTTCAAACCCACTGTGGGGAGGGTGGTGTCATAGCCTATTCTCATACAAGTGCAGAGCAAACTTCCCTCCTTTAGAATGATGGAGCCATTTTCTGAATGGCAATCTATATCCCCATGAAGAAAGACAGATTAAACTAACTTTAGCAAGACTTGAACCTCTAGTTCCTGCCAAATAATATATTTGAAGATTTCATGCATACCACACCAGAATAGGGCCAAATATTCATTCACTGAAAGATACTCTGTACACATCTTTGTTTACCTCCTTTTTAGATGGAAGATTTAAAAAAAAAAAAAATTTGAGTCTAAGAACAATTGCAGCAGTGCATACGTATCATCATTCTTGGGCTCATTTGACACAATTTCCACTGATGCTGAAGCTCAGAGCTGGAGAAAGCAAGCCAACACTGATATAAACATTTTGAAAGATGATTTTCTCTCTCTACAAGCTTGGGAATGGACTGAAGCCTGATAGTCTCTCTCTGCTTCTTTCTTTTATAGTGTATGGAAAAGAGGGTGGTTGAACAAGCCTCTGCTGAATGGAAATACAAAGCTGCAATACACTAACTTGGAACATACTTCTTTGCTGAGACTGCATGCTACCTTTGAATGGGAACTTAAAAACTTTCGAATCCAACAGTAAGTATATTTAACAGGTAATGTAACCTGTTCCATCAAGCTAGGGGCTGTTCAGCAGCTGCCTAAAGCCAATGTTTTTCTTGCTTTGGCCCCACTTCAGCAAAGTGCATGGGTATGTTCTTAACTATAGATGTTAACTACAAAAACTCATCTGTTTGGACTGAAGCACATGCCTGAGCACTTTGCTGGATGGAGCAATGGAAAGCTGCCACTTAGCACCACAAAGTTTACATGGAGTCCAAGCTGTTCAGAGACCAGTTTATGTTCAAGAGCATTTCATGAAGCTTTGGCATCAGTAAGAGGCTGTTTTGATCCAGCTGCCCACCCCAAAAGCATGAACAGACGCTTCAAAGGAAGGACCTAAATTGCAAAGTGGTTTCCTGTAGTAGAAAGAGCTGAATCAGCACCCCAAAACTGAAGAGCGTGCATGTCCAGAGCCTGGGACGCATTTCAGAACCACAAAGTTCCAAATTATATTTCTAAATGCACATTCATCTGTAAGTGCCCACAACTAATAGTGCAAATCTGGTAGCTTCAAATAGAAATGGCCTTTCCCTCTAATTTAGAGCTTGCTCTACTAGTGTGGCCCTTGAGACTAGACGCTAACCATCATACTTATTCCTTGCCTTCCCTCCCCATGATCAACGAGCATTATAAATATTTCAACACTGGGAGAAAACTCATGCACGGAAACCAAAGCTTGTTTCAGGTGACAGAAGGGCTTGTATCTGAAGTTGGGGCTGGAACTCAGGAGTTCTCACCTCTGTGCCAGAAACTCCTTTAATTCAACAAAAGCTACAGGTGGCTAGCACTTTTTGAAAGCCAAGATGAACTTCGCATTCTTCCTTGGTATTCATTAAAAGCTACTAGCATTGTTAGGGTTAAAATAATTGACCTAAAGACTCTTGTAAAGGTGTTGCTATCCCGTCTCCCATATTCTTTAACCTCTGATTTCTGAACACCCAGGCAAAGTGATGCCACTCCTACTGCTCAACAGCACAAGCAACTTCTAAACTGCCCGCACTGACTCTTGTTCTTCAGAAACCATTTAGAGATTGCAAGAAGCTTCTCTTACTTGTCATCTTATCTTCTGGTCAACTCGCCGCCGCATCTACTGTAGTAGAAAGTTCCATACAATCCTAGGAATCAAAAGTGAAGCGACGACAAGACTGACATCTGCTTTCTGGGTAGGTGCAGAGGCCAATTTCACACATTTTAAATGAGTCTTCACAGTCCAATAGCGCCACCTGCTCTGAACATCAGCCACTTTATACATCCACTCCTTCAAGTTTGTACGTCTGAATTAAGGGACACATTTAGTTCCCCAGTTAGGCAACTCAAACGGCTCGTTATGAATTTGAGTGCTTGCCGGCAGCAGCCTGCTTTTCATGGTAGAAATGTTGCTGGCAAGGTTTCAGCTCATTTTCCAGCAACTCCCCTCTAAGTATTTCCACACAGGTGGTGCCTGGCATACTTGGGAACCAACATTTGCTTTGAATCCATTTCTTTCTCTGTTAAAGACTTTAGCGCTCAGCCTTTCCCACTTAGTACTCAATGAAAGATACAACCATGCAGCAGCACTTGGGGGCACACTAAAGATGTCTTAGTAAGCTCATCCAATTCCTAGGAGGCAAGCACATTCCTATATATTACGTTCCATGATTCAGGATCAAACTCGGTACGTTTTCCAAGAATGAGAACAGTTTCTCTCCTCCTGAATCCTGCATGTACAGTCACCATTTTGGACTTCTCTTCTAGTACTATTTTGTTATTAGGACATAAGTTAGATGCTCAGCTCATCCTAAACAGTTTCACTAAGTATTTTTAGTGTTGGCTCCACATGGGTCTGAAGTCCTGCATCTTTTACTGACGTGAGCAGACTGTGCCTCTCATCTGGCCTCTGGCGTGGAAGCTTAGGCACCGTGTAAGCCATTACAAAATGCTGGATGGAGATGAAAGAGAAAAGAATATTATTGAAAAATGTCATCCAGCTCAGAGTGGTCTGATCATTTAAAAAAACAACCAAAAAAAATCCCCAGTCAGAGCATGGAATTGGGACCCAGTCATTCTCAAGTAATTCTTGACATCCTCTGTAGCTTTATGTTCACCACTGCTTGCTCAAGTACAGAGAATGGACTTGTTTAACGTTTAGAAAGCACTTTCTGCAGATGAAGAGACACTGTAAGCACACACAATACATTAATCAAAGGGTGCACACATTGCCCTACCCCCATGCAGCCCATGTGCTTCCAGGGATTTTGTTTCAAACATAACTGGCTACAAGAAAGACTCTTCTGCATTCCTGCTTATGCTGTGTACAATCAAGCTGCAGCTTAAACCCCACCTTTCTACTGTGCCAGCTTCACGTTTTTCCTGGATATTTCTGTCTTCTCTTAATTGGCTGACAGGCATAACTTTCTTTTCGATTTCCTGATTTAGAAGAATCTTTAGCACCAGTTCCCTTCCCAAATTCCTTCTGAGGAGGTTAACACAATCATATCGAGCAGGCCTGAGCAAACGGTTCTGGCTCTGGGCTCTGAGTGGGAGAGGCCGCTGAGGTGTCATGGAGCTATGATTCCTTTGAACAAAACCTGCCCCTTACGTAAGGAACATTATGTTCTCTTTTCCACAGAAGACGCCATTGTGCCAACTACAGCTGTGGGGTCTGCATGAGAAAGGAACAAAAATAGCCCAAGTAACCAAGGAGCGTGCAGTTGAGAGCGTGCGCCCTATTGTTTGTGGCTCTGACACTATGTGATGGAACAAGGAACGTGGACGTGGCTACCCTGTTCCAGGACAGCCTCCCCATTGAGGTAAGTACTGGCTCATGAGTAAGACGCCATACTTGATGGGTTCAACACAGTCAGTTTTTCCATAATTAAATATAAACTATGAGGTAGGGCAAGGGGTAATACATCAATGGAATGCGCTTCTCTTTTCAAGTCTGACAAATAAGGTGATGGCTTTAGCCATTACATATCTTCCATTAAAAAAGCGGGGATTTCAAGGAGAGCTATGGGCGGGGGGAGGAGTAACCTGATTATTTGTACTTTGCCCATACTAACACAGCTAAATCAACATGTACTATAGGTTGCCTTCTCCAAGCCCCACTGCTACATACATTCTTGGGTAGAACATTATGATGCTCTATTTTTTTATAGCAGTATTCCTATTTAAGACCCATCTAAAGGCATTGTCCTCCACTTGCAGTGCACATACTGAGAGTTTTCATCACGGTACGTTACAACCATCGAAGCAGGACAAGTTCATAGTTATTTACCAATAGGTACTATTAGGTGGTGCATTTTTGTCCTGGTCTATGTAGTAGCAGTGACTTACACGAATGTGTGGTTCTTTTTCAGTCTAACACTAAGTAATTCAGATTTTTAGTTTCTGTAAGTACTTCCTGCTCCCAAACTCAGCCTTTTTAAAGCACCTGCTGTCTCACTATTTAGCTGCTACACAAAGGTATAAATGCCAGTCTAAACTACCATAGCAGATAACTTTCTTCATGTGGGCAGACTACTCTTTTTCCTTCCTTCCCCATTTTCAAGTTACTTAAGAGGAATGCTTTTGGCATGTTCTCTCCACTGGTTTCACTAACTGCCATCATTTCACTTTGATTTTAAGTGAAACTACCCATAATCTTAATACAGCTATATCTCAGCGCCTTACATACTGACATCTGGAGGTCCGTCTGTTCTTATATAACTAACTGTCTCCTCATTTATCAGTGACAAAAATAAACCAGAAGCTTCTCTCTAGGAACCTTATAAACAGCCAACTCCCTGTTCCAGACTGCAGCTGTGCAAGGAGATGAGTCTTCCTCTGGAAGCTGGTTTCACATGGTGGCTTAGATTTTCCCATCTTTGTATCTAGCACCATTTGAAATCAGTGTTCTAGGGGCAAGAATTACAGCGTGGGAAGAGATCGAAGAAGCAGCTGCTTACTTCTCGACTGGGGTCTACTCCTTAAAAGTTGCTTTGGCCTGAAAGAAATAATTTAATTCCAACTGTTAACAACAGGCAGTGTTAGGCACCGACACAGGTCACCATTTACAGTATGTGTTGCTGGGGCTGTAGCAGGGAAAGACTTTACTGGATTTTTTTTCCCTAATAGAACTGATGCACACTAACTGTCTGGACTAAAGGCATAAAGCAGCACAACTGCAAGCAGAACACTGAAGACACAGGGCCTCAGCACATTCTTGTTAAACAGCTAGTAAGAGCATAGCTGACAATCTATTCCTAAAGCCAAGCTATGGCAAAGATCTGTTTTTTAAATAGACCAACAGAAGTCCTGGGGCGTTTGTGGCCTTACTTTCAGAAGTGATAAATATGTCCAGTTCCTACAGACTTCATTATGGAGCTACAGGTACTTGGCACTTCTGAAAATCCCACTCCTTTCTTACCAGTGGCGGGAGGACAAAATCTGCCAAGAAAAATATGTTGATGTACATGGATGGCATCTAATCACGAGAATTTTAAAGTACTACCAATTTCCAATAGACCATATTAAAATAAGGTCAATCTTTCCCCATCAACCCAAATCACTGAAGATGAATTTTAAGTTAGGCTTGCTCCTTCAAACCCGCTATTTCTTTTCAACTTCTGTCATATATGCAGAGGGACAAGCATTGTCCAGAAGCAGCATCTACCGGTACAACATGGTCTTCCTCAAAGAATACAGGGCTGTTCGCTACAGGAGGAACCTCTGAATTGGAGAAAAGTCTCTTACACAGGCTGACCGATTTCTCTTGGTGTTCAGAGTCTTAGTGTTTGTCTAGCACCATTTGAAATCGGTTATGATGTAGGGGGAAAAGCAACAGTAATTGGAACTTCACTTTTCCCCCCGTGCACAATTCCTACGCGATGACCACAGTGGCTCCAGAATACTACCAGAAAGCGTATTACCGGTACCTTGCTACATAAATACACAGGTATTTACAAATGAACGCCTTTGTGTTAGTTGTATGCGGCTGTTCAATATGCTGTGTAAAGTGAAAGGCATGGAGCAGACGTTTCCCCTTGGAAAGATGCTTAAGGTATTTGAAATGCATCATCTAAAAAGATTTAGCTCAAACTCTTGAATTTCAGGGAGGTGCAGGGATGTGCGAGAGAGAACACATATGTGTATGTATGCAGAAGTGCCTCCCTTCCTGACTGTTAGCAAGCAGACAAGTGGCCCTTTGATTCTGCAAGCTTACAAACTATGTCACCTACTCTGAGCTACTATTTTCAATAAAAATTTGTACTGCATTGTATTGGCCTCTGCCTCAAAGACATGTCCTTTTCTGTTGATTACCGAACTGCTGCAAACGGGTTTCCTCCTCTCACTCGCCAGGTGCAGTTTGCATCTTCCTGTTCTGAAAGCACAAGACAAGTGCAAACACCTGACTATTTTGGTATCTCACTCTTACATTCCTGAACATAATTCCTTTAGCGAGCATGTTCTCTCAAGACAGACAATTCGGAAGAATTACACCAAAACATTTAGATCAGGGGTGTCAAACTCCCTTGGCCCCTCCACCCATACCCCAGCCAGATCAGGACTACAAGGCTCCTCAGAGCCAGGATCCAAACTCACTTCTGGCAGCTCCACCAGCAGCAGTAGGGAACAGCAGGGTCAGTGCAGCTGTCGCTCACCCCTCTGCCACAAGCACACATCCTCCATGGGCGTCTGTGCACCAGAATTTAGTACCCAAAAGCCTTCTGTGCTGGATGCAGGCTGGGTTCTTGACACCCCTGATCCAGATTAGTTACAAAACCAAGTATTACTTCCTGCTAAATCTTGCCGCTAGGTGGAGATGATGTATTATTCACAGTAGACTGACTGTGGTGAGTAATTTAATGTTTCTTTACCACTTTTAAGCCATCATGAAATGCTAAGGTTTTCTAGATTACACAGGATTCTCAAGAGCTGGAGGAGACCTCTATGACTCTCCTCTTAAACACAGCATATACAGACTCATAAATGCTACTGCTGGGCAACTCATTTATATCACTGTCTAATTAAACCATGCCTGTATAAAGAGAAAGGAAGTAGATGAACATTCATTACACTTTCTAGCTGAATGGCAAATTCAGGAATGAAACGACACTGGAGTCTTCTGTGTATGAATTGTTGTGTTAACAGGGTGATTTAAACAGGGTTCATTTTGTTGCATTAACAGGGCGATTATATACTCCCCACAGCAAAAGGCCAGGCAACCTAAAGGGGGCCATCTGAAGAGCAAAGGCAGGACAATTATGTTCCACTAGAATTAGAAAGTTTTAACCATAATTTTGTGAGTCAGAGCTACCACTAAAATAGCAGCAGCCACTGCTCCTGCCCATCATCCATGGTGCTTTGGCAAATATTGTTAATATGGCAAGATTAGGTCTTGTGACCTGGAAGTCTGACACAAAACAAGCTCCACTGAATAAATGGGTGCATGCAAGGGGGTGTTTCTGCTGCTACAACTCCAGAATCATTTATCTGTAGCATCACTTACTTTCACTACAGCTTTTCAAAATTTATGCAGGGAACTTTTTTCTTGCAGACTCTTAGTTCATCCTCTCCACACATACTACTTTCAACCCAGCTCAAGTTTACACAAACTATAGGCCAATGTGCTAACAGTACTGGTTGGGCTGAATTAGGATTACCAAATAGTCTGGGCTTCAATATGTCAATTTAGTACTTCAATGTTATCACTTCAGGGTAGATCAACCAATTTGAATTTACAATCATCCTTCAAGCAGATTAGAAAGCAAACGATAAACCTCCTCCATCAGTCCATGCTGTGTTAGCACGCGCCAGATGCATCTACCTTGCCATTTTCCCCAAGAGATCATAATTAATAGCATCAGCCCAGCTCACTTTTGAACTTTGAGTTTGCAGCCAGTATTTTATTTATTAAATTTATATGCCACCCACCCAAAAAAAAGGGCTTAGGGTGGCTTACAATGAAAGACAGTATAACCAAACCAAACAGCTCTTCGTAAAAAAAAAAAAAGGTGCGGGGGGAAGCTGAGCGAACTGTAATTTGCAACTGAAGTGACAAAGACAATAATAACCTTATTATGATCTAATGAGATCAGGATTTCTTCTTATACAAGTTTCAAAAAGGCCCTTTGAGGGTTCCCAGGAGCTTAGGAACAGGCCAACGTGCAGGCATCCTAACTAGCTGGTTAGAGTAAGCATGATCAACTAATACAATATCAATGGCATTATTCTCTTGTTCACTTTCTTCTTTCAAAATCATTTGCCAAATATTCGAGTGAGGAGGGCCTAAATGCAAGTGATGCAATTTTCAGAAGGACTGCCAAACCCTCAACTCTCACTGAAGTCAATGGGACACTGCTCAAGCACCTTTAAAGACACCATAACTCTGCTTCAGTGCCCAAATATCAATGGGACTATATCTGCCCAGTTGGGCTTTCAAATTTTGAACCTATCAGTTATACCAAGAATACCACACAATTTCAGAACTTACTTTTTTGAACAGAATGTCTATCGGTCAAGGGACAAATAAAAGGCAAAACACTTGTCACTAATAAAATGTACTTCTCTTTATTAGAAGTCATTACTGGACTTTACATCAGACAGAACATTTAATAAGCCTGTATCTTTTGCATGCGCATTTCAAAAACAATATGGTAAAAGGCACTGAAGGTAGAATCAGGCTATCCAGTGATGATACAGGCATTTACAATATACTCCTCACTAAGGTATCCAGAGACCCAATCAGAGCAAAATTCCTGGAAATTAAACTATTTTGACGAGGCCTTGACCCTGCAAAGAATCTGGACAGACTCACTGTGGAAGTCTCTGCAGGGTCAGGGCCTCAGTATGGAGAAGAAGAAATAAGACAAATTAGGACTTTAGATATTCACTTTAAGAATAGCTCAAAGCCTTGCATAATTTTGCACACAGCACATTTTAAATGACATTAAATCATACTGCACATCTATAAAGCGAGTGCTAAGACACTATATACATCCGTATCAAAAGCACAACCAGCATTTACATTGATAAACAAGGCTTCAACCACCTAAGTTGAAATGACCACCTTCTATGCCAAAAAAAGGTCAGTCCCTGGCTGAACTGTCTATGTAGACTGCCATAATTTACATACAACATTGGCAATGAAATTTAAACATTTCAAGTCACAGATACTAGCTTCCTTTCAAGCCCATGTCTACAGACAACTTGTCTGTGAGGCTGCGGGGACCTCACATTGAACTATACACATCAAGGACCAATTTCCAATGCAAGAAAGCCCAATCCAATAATTCTTTGACCTCCGTCAGCTGAGTAACTTTGGTTGATCTTTTATTTAACTTTTTTTTTTAAACATGAAATGAGTGTTTCTCTGCACAGCTGTTTAGCATTTCCCCATTAACATACCCATTTAACAACACTGTAAGTCTACCCTGGAGACATGGCAGTCTGCATACAAAAACACAGGAGGTCCAAGCGACAGAATTTTAGAAGTTAGTTAGAACATTGGATTATTTCATAATCCCGCCAGTCTAATAATCCTGGTTTATGGTGCAGTTACTAGCATCTACATACCAGCGCACCACTTAAGTGCTTTTTATCGGTTTACCATAAACTAAAACCTGAACAAGGAGATTCCCGACAGGGACCTCTCTCTGGTTCTTGGCAGCCTACAAGAAAACTTCCGCAATAGAGAAGGAGTGAGAATGGTAAAACAACTCCAAAGTCAATCCACAATATCTTCAAAAGCAGGAAAATAAATAATTTAGTTTTCAAGCAAAATATACATTTACCACCAGCAAACTTAAGACAGCAAGTGTGCAAAAATATTCATACAGACAAATAGTGCTGCTTTCTTCAGAAAGAATAATTAACAGAAATCAAGTGCTTTAAAAGAACAACATCTAAATGTCAAAATCTTTGTAGTGGCTCAGGAGCCATATTAAGGCCCTACCAAGTCATCTTTCCTTTTACAGTCTCTTCTGTAAGGACAGCAAGACAGAAAAGGCAGCAGCTGTCTCGTACTAACACAAACTTCCTTGCTGACTAGAGAAAGCTACAGGCAAAATTACTAGGAGAGGAAGACAACAGATGGAGCTGAAAGGGACGACATAGGTTTTTGCGTTCCTTAAAATTCATCAATCCAAACAGGAAAGAATAACGAAAAGTAAAGATTCTGCCATGACATCTTCAACTCTGGTGAAAGGAGGGACTAACAATTCTCAGACAAATTCAGGGCAAGTGCAGTCCTTTTTCCATCTCTGAAAGGCTCATTTAACTTCACCCCCCCACAATGATCAATCATGCTTTACAAGCAGTGTATTCAGCAGTGGCTGGAGGGCAGGCAGTTTCCCTATGAACAAAAATAAGTACAGTTAAGAATCAAAAATCTATTTTTCACAAAATCGCATCTGTTTCAATATGTACATGAATGACTTGGAAAAAAACTGCCCTAGTTTTGCTATAAAAAAAAGGAAGTAGTGCAAAATGAGTTACGTTCCTGTTATTTTAGATATAGTAAGTATTTAAACCATAGCTCTCTCTAAAGTGCACCATCAGTAAATAGGTTCATGCTGTTCTGTTTAATAGTTTGGGAACTGATTAATTAGCAAGCACTTGAATACTAGAAGCACATTAGGCAGCACGGATTAATTCAGTTACTGAATAAACTGTGTCATAATAGTCTTAGAGATGGCAAAAGTGCATAAAATAAACTCTGCTCTCAACTCTGATTAGCTAAGAACCTTAACTGAGCCACTCCCTTACTTTGAAAGACTGTTATAGGCACATGAACACTGCACAGATTAAGTATCACAATCTGTGATAACGGAACTGAGAAAATTTCCTTTTTGACTGTGTAGTCAAGTGTGGTTCAGGTTAGCACCCGAGGATTGACATTTTAGGTACTCCCCCAACTGACTAACAATTGTTTTCATGCATTCCAAAGAGTACAGCAGACTTTCAGACTGCTCAAGAAACAAAAGTTGACTTGCATTTTTTCATTATGTTTCCAGAAAAAAATCGTGAGAACCGAAAGATAGAAAACGTCTCTTTTTTTTCCCCGAAAGGGCCAAGTATGTGTTACTGCTCTAAACGGCTGACTAGGAGGCATTCTTGGAGCTGCATGCTGAGGATTACAAGTTATAATTAAGAAGAAGTTAGCAACGTAGCTGTCACATCTAAGACAGTGGACTGGAGACACGGATTCTTCCTCACAAACACACGACAAGGGCCAGTAAACCCTTCAGCAAGCAGCAGCAAAACTCATCTCCAGACTCAGTTAGAAACATCCTACTAAGTAGCTGTGAACCTTTCCAAGTGGTACACCGACTTGAAAGGGAAACTTTTTAAGCTCCAGGCTGAACAAAACTGCAAAATGCATAAAAGACAGAAAACTATCTACATAATACTTAAACTGTACATGAGTATATCTTACCACCTCTGCGAAAAAAAAGCAGTATCAGATGTTTTCTAATATACCCTTTGCGAAAAGCCCGGAGGGAAAATAATGAAGCAAATCACGAATGACCACCCGGTCTTTTGGCCAAACTTTGGACACAGTATCAGATGTCCGGGAAGAGGTCACTTTCTATCCAGTGTTTGGAATCAAAATCATTCTGGGGATTTAATTTAGGAAACCCAAGTGCAAATGTTGTGGTTTTGAAAGAAGCCAGACCAATAGGACTGTGGACTGAACTCCTTTCACAGCACAATCAGTACAGCATATTAACACTATACTCCTCAGAACAGAGCCGAAGCCAATCCAGAGACAAAAGGGTAGTTCACTCTCCAGTATAATTTGACTATTTGCATATAAGAATAGCAGTGATTTTCACACAAATTGAACTTCAATGCACTTCACACTTTGCATTGCAGTAAACCCATATAAAATAGCTAACAACGGGGTAACAATCAGAAGCCAGCAACGAAGGACTGAATCTGTTCTGAAACTTTACAGACAGCAAGTACAAAACTAGAACTCCTCTGATGTGTTCAGGTGTTTAAAAACGGAAGCTGGTAAAGCTCAATATACTGGAGCACTCGTTCATACCGAAGCAAAGACACTAAGAGACGATCACGGTTTACTCACCTTCTCTGGTTACCCCATTTCTTATAGGCCCCATATCCTGCCAGTGACACCACAAGGGCACCTTGAAGAAAAACAAGACAGTCTGATGTCAGGCTCACCACTGACTTACAGAACAGACCAGTTCCAGACTGTAGCGCTTTGGGGGGGACCCTCGTGACTTTCCCGAGAAGGCCTGTAGCTGTTTAATCACAGACTCACGCAGCTCTTCCTCACAGCTGAATGTTTACTAAAGCCTGCTTTAACAAAACTTTTTCTTGCTCAAAAGTGTCTCCACAATACTAAAATCATCCACCCTGTGGTCGGAGGATGTTGGGTAAACTGAGCAAAGAAGTGTCAGTCCATGAGATAATCTTTTATTTCAGAACCCACATCATTCTAGTTCTTTGTACAATGCAGCACAATACTGTGGAAAAGTGAAAACCTGCCCTGGAATTTAATTTCTCTCACCTATTGATTCCCCCTTCTTCCCCTGCAAAAAGCAGACACCATATTGATACTCTACATGGCTAAGAAAAGCCAAGCAGTTTTTTCTTTTTCAGGAATGCACACACACTTTCCAGATACACATGCATTTCAAAAGCAACATTGCCACGTCACCCTTACAATCACACACTATCAAGTGAAAAGTAGCTATACTCCATAAACAGATTAGAAATAAAACAGGCTTCACCGCATCTCCTATTCAGTTTAAAGGAAATTACTTACCAAAAACAACACTGAGGGTGACGATTAGACCTAAAATAAAAAAAAAAGTAAAGTGAATTAATCATCATAAAAATAACATGCATACCAATTAATTACACAGGCTAGGGGAAATATATATTTATTCTGACGTTATAACCTACAAACTAAATGTTTTTTGCGGATTTAAGAAAAAAAATCAGCTAAGACACATGAAAGTCCTTCACATACACGTCTTGTAGCGAGCCAATTTTCACACAGCTTTTATGGTAACAAAGGAATCAGTAAGCTTAAAATTACTCCTGCCTTTTGACAGATATTGCAACAGCTGCCTTTCACCTCTCAAAATGCCTTTAAAAAAATTTACACGAATGATATTTCAGAACTGGGAATGCGTCCCCCTCCCAGCCCCACCCCAAGCAAAGGAATCTCGGACCCACAGACAGTATTACAGTACCACAAAAAAGGGAGTCATTTGTGTTTGTGTGTGTTGACCGTTGCTTGTTTGGACTTACCTGTACTTAACCCCCCCTTTAACTGACACGATGGAATTCCAGGCTTCCACTGATTTCCACCAACATACTGAATATTAGCTTCCCCGTGTAATGTGTAGCCTGCATCACATTCAATTGTAATGCTCTCTCCAACAGCATATAGTGGCTTTGGTCCATGAATTATTCTTCCATGAGGAATAAGCGGGGCAGTTCCAGTAGGAGCTGAGGCTGTGCTAACTGAGACGGTGTCTGGAAGTGAAAACAGAAAAAGCCACTTCTTTTTTCAGCCTACCACACAAAGAAAACTCAAGTAACCTTACCTGAACTTACAGTTGCAAGCTTGTACAAAACAACCCCAGAAACGGACAACTATGCATGCCATGGGCAACCTCCCAAAAGCAGGTAGGGCATCCATTGACACTAAATGTCAAACTATTATCATCTCCATTTACTTAGCAACTTTGCAATGGCATTTGTGCCCTGAGAGGATCACTGGCCTTTAACTTACACTCCGAGGTACTTTACAGGCACTTTTACGAATACACCAGGAGTACTCTCCCAACAATATTTTAATTTTCATTGACATTGTGCATGTTTAACATGCCTATGTCATCTTACAGGACACAACCGGCAAAATTCCATTTCCAAACCCAAAAGGGTTGACACAGAAAGGTATTTTTCAACTGGCCAGAAATATATCCTCCCCAAAAACGTATAGTTCACATCAGTGTCACAGTGCAGCTCTAAGAGTCATGCAGATTCGCGCCAGTCAACCAATTCATGCCTCAGGTCATCTAGTTGCTGGTTTCAGATAACATAAGGGATTGACTTTGTGATTCAAACAATCTGTGCATGATTCACTGCATCACTGATAAGAAGTTCAATTCCTGTTCATACTTACGTAGACAAACTGGCAATTCAGGATGCCAGGTATTATTCTCTTGGCAGACAATCACATCACTTCCACTCATGACGAAGCCAGGAAGGCATTTCATAATAACTGTGCTTCTATAAATATAGTTAGGTGAATATCCAGTTTCTCTTTTCCCATTTGGAACTGCTGGCTCTGGACACTTGACCACTGAAAGAAAGTATAAAAGAACAGGAAGCTCTGAAACATTTGTAGACAGCACCTTTATTTTACAGCCACCGTGAACAGGGTTTTTATTTTCAGTGAACCAAATTTAAAATTTACTCCTCCAACACATTTCCTAGGACTTAGACCAGGAAAGCAACAGAGGTTTTAAGTGAGCCTTCATAAAGTGTATTATGATGAAGATCATAATACTATAGGCAAGCATATTCTCACATAAAATGTGCCCCCAAATAAGAAATGACTCATTTTTGAAAGGCAGAAGGAAGGAAAAAGGATCTTTCCTTGAAAATACTGGTAAGTAGCTGTAACTGAGTAGCAGCTTCTGCAGCATGCACCCTTCCTTCCTGCCCTCTGGGCTGAAGGGAAAGAGCAAGTGTCCACAGGCAGCAGGTAGGGAGCCCCATTCAGTGCTTGCAGAGTTGCTTTTGCTTTCCCCCAGTAGACAGCACCTACTATTGCCATATTTCCTTGTTTATAATACGCATTCCCATTTCCCACATCTGAATTTGGAAAAAGGTGTCCACATGGAAAATACAGTATTTAGGAAATATGATTGAAATAAGAGCTTCCTTGGGCTTACCATAAGCCCATCAGCACAGGAAAACATTCCATGTAGCCAACAGCATGTCATTTTGTTCCAGGAGAGAAATGTAATACTTACTTTCTTATATCCAAATGGCAATGTCCACTTTCTGTCAGTTCTCCCTGCTCATGCCTAGTGCACTTTTTTATAGCCTATTTATTCCTGTATTTATTGTCTTTGTTGCCCTGTACCCATCCCTTCCTTCCTCCCATCACACTACGCAAGAGCCAAACCTTAGGCTATTCTCACTTCTTTTGTTTCTAGCTTTTTTTCTCCTAAATCCAGCTGTAGCCCAGTCTTTTAGTCCCCCTGCTCCACCATTCTTTTAACCTGTTCAATTTCCAGCCCACAGAGACCTGAGCCAACACAAGGGGTTCATTTGCAACCCCCTTCCCCCAAACACTGTTCTGCCTGTAGCTGTCAGGGTTTCCAGGCTCCTTGCTCCTCAGGCCCCTGGGGAGGGGTGTAAGTACAGCCCATGAAAACCAGCGCTCAGGTATGCCAGGGGCCCAGTGCATCAAGGACATGGTGTGCCCACAGTGCAGCTTTGGGGGTGGGGATAGGATTACCTGTAGCATGTCAGTGGGGAGGGGGGTGAACAGCATGCAGCCCTGTTTTAGCCCATTTCCATGCACTTCACACAATGGTAGTTAGTTTGCTCTCTTAGGATGAAGTCAGGTAGACAGACTGATTCCTTGTCCTTCAGAAGGTGTGTCTCATGCAATTCAACTCATTTCAGTGGTGATGAGCAACTGTTCCTAAGTATACTGGACAGGTGTCCGTTCACCCTGAATGAGGACCAGATGGTTTTTGGCTGGTCCAGCAAAACCACATGATAGGAAAAGAGAAGGAATCCTAAGCTACTTAGAATTGTTTGGTTATGCTTCCTATGTCACCACACTTCTGTTTAAATTCAGGTAACATATAGAGATGCTGGCTACAGTTGGATGACCACTTTCAAAGGATTAATAAAATGGGACTGTGAGTTAACAGAGCTTTTCCATTACTTTTAAGTTTCTGAAAAAGATAATGCACATGGGTTCTTAACGAACAAGACCCTTCCTTTCTTCATTTTTTCCTCTCTCTCATTTCAACAACATTCTGCTACATCTCATTTTCAATTATGTCAGGGGCAGGAGGCTGCGGACCCGGATCCCTGGCCCCATAGCCCTGGCAGCTGGGGGCCCCCTCCAGCAGGGCTTGGGGAGCAGGAGCTGTGAGTAGGGGGTGAGGGGCACCAGCAGGGCCAGGGAGACTGTGGGGGACCTTTCATTTTAATAACAGATTTGGGGGTTATATCAGAGAATTTGTGATTTTTTTTTTTTTTTTTTTTAAACCAGGGAAAACCAGAATCCCTGTTTATCACTAAACTCAAAAGCTTCTCATTCTAGGATGTTTAATACAAAGAATAAACAACATAAAAAATAAAATTAACCACCTTTGCACTGAGGAGCGGGTGCACTCCAAATTCCATTTTTTTGTGCATCAGAAAGACAGTGAATAGTTTCTGCTCCAATAAGTGAGAAAGGGACTGAACCTCCCGGCACATCGTTACACTGGTAAGTTACTGATGTCCCATAGGTATAATCCTCCTGTTCACCAGAGTGCTTCCCGTTTTCTATGTCTGGAGGTGGTAAACATGGAATTCCTGCAAGATATTAAAAGAAAAAAGAAAAACTGTTGTGTAAGAAACCACAGCAAAATTTATAAGGTACAGTATCTATAAGCAACAGTGCAGTCATTCAGGCAAGTTCAAACAATTACAACAGGTTTAACAATTTTTCCTGCAATATTTTTTAAGGTGAATGAACTGCCAACGTATCAGCTATATATGAACTGACATCATTTTAAGAACACCTGTTACACATAGCAACTCCCCTAGATCAACTGACACCTTTGATAAGTTGTCTTAGTTTAGGGGGAAAAAAAAAAAAAAAAAA
>NW_017729019.1:9702302-9706746 GCF_001723915.1 Gavialis gangeticus | reverse complement strand
AAAAAAAAAAAAAAAAAGAAAAGGAAGAAAAAGCAAGGACACTACTAAAAATATCCAAAAGAATAGAGAAAAAATGTAAAAGTATAATCCTTACAGTAATGGCACGATAAAGAAAGGAGATGCCAGACAGGTAAAAAATGGGGCTGAAGAGCAGCTCTCTCTGGCAACAAAACTTTAAGAAAACTCAAAACACTGAATCTGTATTAGCAGTTGCTATCTTAGAAAAACTTAACTTCACTGCAGACATGTGTAACCCATTCATGAGCTGTTAATAGAAAAAAAAACTGAAAGGGCATCAGCTTTTCATAATGTAGATTTTTCTATTATAATTAGATGACAAATGTAATGCTGTTATGGTCAGCAACAGGAAATGTGGAAACCGTGTTGAACACCAACGCACACTTTGCTATATCATTACAGAACTGAAAGCAAACAGTATTATATTAACATTGCTGTGATAACATTTTCCATAAAAAAGCAAAATAGATAAAGTAATCTCTGAGAATGTGAAATACTTACACCCTTAAAGGACTGGATAAAAGTTTTCCGAAAATACTACTGTACAAGGCTAAGTTTAACTCCCTAACACATCAACAGCCAGAACATAAAAAACAAAACAAAAAAAGCTTCAGCGTCATGTTAACATTATTTGCAAATGAAACTAGTTATGGGGTATAGTAAACACACTACAGGGTAGGGAGCGAATTCAGGCAGATTAAGACAGACTGGGGAAGTGGGCAGATCTGCACAGAATGCAATTTAACAAAGATAAGTGCAAAGTGCTGCACCTGAGGAGAAAGAATCACCAATACATCTTATAGACTAGGAAGAACCATTCTAAGTAGCACATCAGTGGAAAGGGATCTCAGAGTCATAGTTGATGCAAAAATGAACACAAGTCGCCATTAAGACAAGGTAATAAGTAAGGCTAACTGCACTCTTTCTTGCATTAGTAGGTGCATCATGAGCAGGTCTAGGGAGGTGATGCTTCCCCTCTATGCAGCACTGGTGAGGCTGCAGCTGGAGTACTGCGTCCAGTTTTGGGCGCCGCACTTCAAGAGGGGTGTGGATATGCTGAAAAGGGTTCAGAGGAGGGCTACTTGTACAGCTGAGGGCCGGCAGGTAAGATGAAGACAGACCGAGGGACCTGAATCTCTTCAGGCTCCATGACAGAAGGCTAAGAGGTGATCTTGTGACTGTCTACAAACTCATCGCGGGGGGTGGGGGGGAATGTCAGCAGGGAACAGGGGATACTCTGTTTACCAGGATGCCTGTTGGTGTTACTAGAAACAATGGCCATAAATTGAAGGAGAGTAATTTTGGTTGGGCATCAGGAAAAAATTCCTTATGGTGATGGTTGTCAAAATATGGAATGGGCTTCCAAGGGAGGTGGTGCTTTCCCCTACCTTGGGGGTGTTCAAAAGGGGATTAAACAAGCACCTGGCTGGGGTTACTTGACCCCAGTGCTCTTTCCTGCCCAGAGCAGGGGGTTGGACTCAGTGATCTAATAGGTCCCTTTTGACGCAAGAAATCTATGATATAGTTCACTTACGTGCACAGTCTGGAATTCCACTACTCCAACCAACACCATTGCCATCAATCACACAATTAATTGATGATCTTCCAATTAATCTGTACCTAAGCAGGAGAAAAAAAGAAAACCCTTTCAAATAAGTTACTGGAAGCTCCCAGCCAGCATCTGATACACATAGATATACTTCTGTTCCACCAACAAAATACAGCAGCAGCAAGTTTTAAGCTGCAACTCTCTTGAGGTCCTTTTTATGAGTGCCACCCAGAGAGTGCCATACAACATCAGCACAATTAGGCACGCAAACATGAGTTGCAAGATAAACCCAGAGACGTCAAACAAAAATCCACAGGTGTTGTGTTTCTGAGTTCTTTGCAACAGAAAAACTGATCTGTTTTACTGTAGGCAAAAAAAAGGGCAAAAGCTAAGAGCTAGCATTTTCCAAGGTGTGCCTTGAATCAGTCCAGGGGGTTCTTGAGTGTACAAAGGCTGAGAAACACTGATCTAGAGAAACCAAAAAAGCTATTAAGAGTGTATTCCATGCATTTCATTCCACAAAATGTTCCTTAGTAGGAACAAAGATGATTTTTAAAAGTAGCTCTTGGAATTTAAAAAAATAAATAGCTAAATAAATTAAAATTAAAAAATAATAATGCCTGAACAAAGACTGCTTCAGGTACATTGAAAAAGGCTGTTGTAACTGAAAAATGTAAATCTAAGATGCATGACCAACAGATCAAGGGAGGTGATGCTCCCCCTCTATGCAGCACTAGTCAGGCCGCAGTTGGAGTACTGTGTCCAGTTTTGGGCACCGCACTTCAAGAGGGACACGGAGGATCTGGAAAGGGTTCAGAGGAGGGCCACCTGCATGATTAGTGGTCTCTGTGAAAGACCCTATGAGGAGAGGTTGAGAGATCTGGATCTCTTCAGCCTATACAAAAGACAGCTAAGGGGTGACCTTGTGGCTGCCTATAAATTTATCAGGGGAGGACAGCAGGGAATTCGGGATGCACTTTTTCCAGAGCGCCCCAGGGAGTACCTAGGAATAATGGGTACAAACTAGTGGAGAGTAGATTTAGGTTAGTCATTAGGAAGACATTTTTTACAATAAGGGTGGCCAGAGTCTGGCATGTGCTTCAAAGAGAGGTGGTGCTGTCACCTAACTTGGAGGTCTTCAAGAGGAGGCTTGGCAACCATCTGGCTGGGGTTGTCTGACCTCAGTTCTCTTTCCTGCCAGGGGCAGGGGGGTCAGACACGATGATCCAGGGATGGGTCCCTCTGACTCTATAATCTATGAATTAGGTCATAAAGAGGACAAAAAAAACCAAACTCACTAGACTCAACCTTTTCGAATTGGACAGACAGGACAAGTATAACTTCAGACTTCTCAAGAAAACACAAATGGCCTTCAGAAATTTCTAAGTATAAAACATTCCAATAAAAACTTAAGCATTAATTTGATGCTAGCTAAAAAAAACAACACAGTAGTATGAGAAAGAAGGAAAAGCATTCATTGAAATCCTTACCCATCATTACAAGAAAATGTCACTGTTGAACCAAAACTAAGATCAGTCTCTATATGAATGGTACCATGTGTCAGGTCTCCTGGATGACCACAGAGCTTTGCTGAAAGGGAACAAAGATGGGAATTAAGTGTCCATAAGGTACCTTAACTTTGTACTTCCTAGTTTTCCAAGATCTGAATCTCAGTTTCTTGTAGGAATCCCCAGATCCCAAGTCCCCCTGGGGAGGGGGTGGGGGGCAGGAGCTATGACTTATCAATGTTATGCTTCTAAAAATATAGTTCTTTCTTTCCTGGCAACTCGCTGTGGACCGGCAACCAGTGGCTCACGGACCGGCACCGTTCCGCAGACCACCACTTTGAGAAGCACTGCCTTAGACTGAGCCACTCAGGTCACGAGAATGCCACCTGTTCAGCTACAGTCCAGGTATCCTGCTGCCATACCAACTGGTTATACTGTGTGTTTGTTGTTCACCCAAGTGGTAGTGGTCTAGGCTGCTTTTCCCCCCAAAAGGGTTAGTGCAGTAACTGGGCAGCTAAGATCATGTGGCTTATTACCAGAACAGCCTGATATTCAGGCACACAGAAAAAGATACTGGGGGAATATACCTACATTTTGGAAAGAGGGAAGGGAAGGGGGAATCTCAAATATGGATCACTAAGCTTATCCTGATCCTTATAAGACACTGCAACCTGGGCAATTGTGCAAGTTTTAGTGTTCAGAAAAACCCAGGCATACGAAAGTAAACGGTTCTCAAACTAGGGTCTCCAGTCACATCAACTACGTAACTATTTGAACTTTAACAGCTCTGCATGCTTACTCAGGACCACCTCCACTCCCTGCCTCACACCTATATTGTGTGACTAACAATACACAGCCCTTATTATAACCTGGAAACAGACTTACCACCTAACAGTTGCAAACAGACAGGTAGGGGCTGGGGGTCACAGCCACCCTGCCCTTCCCATGTTGCTGAGAGTAAAAGGACCCTGGGTACATGGGGGAGAACTGTGCAGGGAAGGGGACCCAGCAAAGAAAAGGACAAGTGCCCTAACATACCATTTTGTGATCTGGCTGTAGGAGTAGATTTCCTCCCAAACAATAGGGCTTGATAGCGATACTTACTGCAGGGGTGTCAAGTGAACAGTGTTCAAGGCAGTTTCACAAAAGACTCAAAAGCCGCAAGCCAGCCCCAACGCTATTACTGACCTGTGGTTTTTCTCTCAGTGGCATGGGCAGGTGGGGGGTCATGCAGGTCACTGAGGGAGGAAATGCTTTACCTCAGGCAGCATCTTGCACTTGCAGACTCGCCACGGCTGCAGCTGGATCCTTGTGTCCTGGGGCACGCAGAGCTTATGGGGCCTGTGGAGAGCCTCACTTCAGCAGCACA
>NW_017729019.1:9693327-9697302 GCF_001723915.1 Gavialis gangeticus | reverse complement strand
CTACATTTTGGAAAGAGGGAAGGGAAGGGGGAATCTCAAATATGGATCACTAAGCTTATCCTGATCCTTATAAGACACTGCAACCTGGGCAATTGTGCAAGTTTTAGTGTTCAGAAAAACCCAGGCATACGAAAGTAAACGGTTCTCAAACTAGGGTCTCCAGTCACATCAACTACGTAACTATTTGAACTTTAACAGCTCTGCATGCTTACTCAGGACCACCTCCACTCCCTGCTTCACTCCTGCATCCCTATCAATGTCAACACACTGCCGCAAGACCAGCACTGAATTCTGACATTCATTTCCTTTTTCCAGGTCCATTACCACCACCCTGGGGTGCTTGAGCAGCTTCACAAATTCAGTGCTTTGTATTTTATTTTCCTGCTCTACCCCAAAATGCAGTAACTATACATGGAGCACTTCTACCTTCTGGAAGGAGGTGTTAGCTACTGAGTTATACTCAAGTCAAAATATTCCCCGCCTCCAGAAAGTGTAGTACCCCTCAGTCTGCACAGCAAGGGAAAGCAAGAGAAACAAACCAACATTTCCATTATAGCAGTACAGATATATCATCAAGGCACAGTCTTTCTTTGCATCTCTCATTTAACTCCCAGAGTCTCACTATTTACCAAGAGATACTCTTGTGTTATTTAAGACAATAAGCTTACCACTGACTTCAATGAGATCCGCATTTCACGTGTGTCCAGTTTATATTGGATGGAAAACATCAAGAGTGTTTTTAGGATGATTGTTAAAGACAGACAGAAAACAAAAAACAGCTCACACGTGCACAACTCTGGTGGAAAAGAAACAAATCAGCATCCCTTTTAATTCCCAAATTAAACGCTTACAAAATACTCAATCCACTCTAAAAGCAACTACTTGACTCATTCTCTCTGATACAACGGAGTGAGGGGGAGAGGAACTTACCTATACAAAATTTTTCAGGACGTGACCATGATGAACCTGCACGACAAGTTAGAGTGGCCTCCAAGGAAGGGTCTCTCCTGTACCCTGGGCGACACCTGTATTGCACAGAGCTGTCAACAGGGAAGGTGGTCTTATCTTTAAACTCATCCATTAGCTCTGCATAGGGTAACCTGTCAGGGGGACCACAATCACCTATCAATGAAAAGAACAGTAACTTTAGTGGGAAGCAAGGAAACAAATGAGATTGTGACTGGTGTGGAGGCTGGAGTTGTTAAAAGGACCTCAGAGCTTCAGTGGGATCAGGCCATCTAACATCCTTATCATGGCCTGAAGCCTTCAACAAAGCACACAAAGGGGGACTAGGAAAAACAGCCAAAGGAATGCTGGACAGTAGAGGTTGGACATCTTGGTTGCATATCAGACCGGCAATCAGCCTTTTTTGGCTGGTGTAGCCAATGTCACCAACAAATGCCGCATGCACCTGCCACACACACGGCCAGGGGTGCAGCTCAGGAGCTTGGAGAGCAATGTAACGCTGGTAAGTTCATTGCGGGTGGCGGGGGGGGGGGCGGCAAAGGGGCATAGGTAGGAGCAGATCAAGGCCTCGGCAGTGATGGAGGGAGTGGGGCTGGGGCTAGAGAAATGGGCAGGGGAGGGGCACAAAATGGAGCTGCAGCTCATCCAGGGGTGGCAGCTCTTGCTAATGCGTGCACCACTGGAGAAGGCATGGGGGCATGTGTCCCCTGGATCTGTGCATGGGGCAAGGACAGGCTGCCGTTGAGCACTTGGGGCCGGAGATACTCCAGCCTCTTCCTGGCCACCGTGCTCAGACCAGGCGGGGCAGGTAGCGGTGCTGGAAGGGAGGGGCTATGGTGAATTTTGGTGTGGCTGTAGCCCCCCGCCTCCCGCCCCCTGTAGCTCCCGTCCCAGCGGCACTGCTGTCTGTCCTGAGCAGAGCCACCAGGAAGAAGCTGGAGGAGCCCCAGCCCTAAGCACACAATGGCAGCCTGCTCTTGCCCTGCACACACATCAACGGGGGGGGGGGCACATGCCCTTTGTGCCTCCCTCAGGGGTGCACACAGCAGCAGGAGCTGCCCCTCACACACCACCTCAACTCCTAATGTTATTTTAATAATTACAACTTAAATATTGCTTACTATATCAGCTGCACAGTGACATCCTGATATACACGTTATGCTCAGCTGTCACTGACTGGTACACCCAAGGTTTCCACTCCTGTTCTACTAAGAAATGTTATTGATACAGTCTTTGATTTCTGAACTTGAAATCTTGTCATTAAATAGAGTCACGACTTGATTTGGCTGCATATGGTAGAAAATAAAAACCTAACTATTAAGTCATTGCTGAAGGGTATCAAGCTGTAAGTTGTCATCCCAACAGACGGGAGAGAAAAAAAAACACCCATCAGAACTAGATTATAAATTAATTACTTGGAAATCAGATATGCAGTCAGGCACGAGGCTTGGGCAGAACTGGCCCTGATTAAGCAAGGCACTTCAACACATAACTTAGCGGAAGACGCAGACCAGCAGAGCAAGACTCTACAGTGCCAACATCCAAGCCTTCCACGGTCCCCACAAAATCTACCCACACACAGAAAACAGCATAAAACTCGTGAAATGCAGCAAACAGACCACACATACACATTTTTTTTGTCTAACTGATGAGTAGCAAAGGTTTGACAAAAACCTGAAACAAAATGACTGAGATATATTCAAGATATCCCTACCAAGAAAATGTACATTACCCTGGCACACAATTTTTAGCAATAACTGCCCCCTTAATTCAATTATGCATCTAACTGCTGGTTGCTATTTTTTCCACGAGAAACAAGAAGCTTCTGCTCAACACAAAAGGTATAAAAAACCCATCTATTTAAAGGTTAGCCCATGACTTCTGTGTTTTCCTCGTGCTTAGATTTAATTTTACTTAGAAATCACAGACTCCTGAGCTCATGATATAACTCAGATCTTGGGATTTTTTTTCTTTTGGCACGCCTAGCGCTCAACTGGGCCGGCACCAGCCACAAAGTCCCCGGAAGCCCTGGCAGGGCCCAGCCGTGGAGAGATCAGCACCAAGCCTGGGGCCGCAACAGGCAGGGGTGCTGCTCAGGGCACACGTGCGAGAAGCGTGGGGGGTGGGGGTAAGAACAGAGTATCTCATGATTAACATACCAAATCTCTTGATTTCTGACAAGGTAGGGGTGGCAATACTCTCATGACAAGATTTAAAAAAAAAAAAAAAAAACAACTCTCCAGGTATTCACACATATAACAAAATACCTGGGAAGCCTTTTTTTTTTTTATCGTGTCATGAGAGTATTGCCACCCCTACCGTGTCAAAAATCAAGAGATTTGGTATGTTATTAAAAGAACCAACCTGCTAGATAGTGCTTGAAAACAGTGTACCAACTCTAAAGCTGGTTTCCATGCAGCTTTCATACAAACGCACAGCAGGGCCATGCAACAGGCTGGGCAAGAGTCACTGGTGGAACAACCCACAGGGCAAAGAGCTATTTCTTACCCATGCTCCACCTTATAAACGCCACGCAGTTTACTGGTGAACCACACGATACATTTAGACAGACCACATGGACCAAATCACTACCAGGCAACAAAAATGAGTCTCTGGGCTCAGCTACACGTTCAAACTCAGACAGAAATCAGCTCTGGAACCATTATATGCTTTCAAAGACTACCTTCACAGAGGTGTGGCTCTTTTTAAAGCTGTAGTTATTTCCATGGTGCAACCATGGAGAATAGTTGGGGAAGCACTGATGTCCCGGAGGGGAGGGGAGCCAAACCAGGTGTCCAAGAAGAGCGGTTGCTCCTTAAGGAGATGATCCTCCAAGCCCAAAGGGAGCAGGAGGGCACAAAAGCCCCCATGGCTCACCAAAAACATCCGGGAATGTTTTCTAGCTAAAAGGGAGGTGCACACCCAATGGAAGGGATGAGCCATCCCCAGGGAGGACTACACTGCGGCTGCTTGGGGATGCAGGGGGGCAGTCAGGAAGGCCAAGGCGGA
>NW_017729019.1:9679290-9688327 GCF_001723915.1 Gavialis gangeticus | reverse complement strand
ATCATCTCTTGGCACAGGTGGCCTGAGTCAACTGTGTGATTTGCCTGGGCTTTACACAATATCTGTAATGAGTAGCTGGGGGCGGTGGGGTCTGCCAAAAAACCAGTGCTTGAAAAAGCTCTAGAGCTGGTTCCCAAGCAGGTATCACCTGCAAAGGGGGAAGGACTGAAAGAGCCAGCTTGCTAGACAGTGCTCGGAAGCAGCGTACCAACTCTAGCGCTGGTCCCCGGGCGGGTTCCGTACGCACGCCCGGCGGGCAAGGGGCCGTCTCGTGGCCCTGCTGCACGTTACATTCATGGCGCGATTCACTAGCGAGCCCCGCCCGAGTCACACGATCAAAACGCCTCTCGGCCACGCGCCCGCCGGGCAGGAGCCAGGCCCCGACACTTCTAGGGGCGAACGCGGCAGCCGCGGCCCGTCACGTTTATAGAGCGGGGCAGGGCCCGACGCTCCCGGGAGCCGCCGTGACCCGGGCGAGCCCCCCGCCAACCCAACCCAACCCCACCCCACGCCGCACTCACCGAGCGCGGCGCCGGGCAGCAGCAACAAGGCGGGTAGCAGCGCAAGGCCCAGCCGCGGGGCTAGGCGGCCGCGAGGTGTCATGGCGCCCACCTCCCTCAGCTCCCGGCCGTCGTCCTTCCTGGCGCAGGGGCGGGGCGAGGAGTACGGCGGCCGGGAGGGCGCGTTGCCGGTTCGGGGCACGGGAGGGACGAAGAGGCGAGCCCCGTGCAGAGCTGTTGCGCAGGGCGCACGTGCCGCCTGAGTCGACAGAGGCGCTACCGGCACTTCCACTGCACCCATCCAAGGGGGCACGCGTTGCCCTGCCCCCGTGCAGCCCCTGTGCTATCAGGGATTTTTATCGCAAACATCATTGGCGACGAGAAGGATTGTGCTGCGGCCCTGCTTTGACCTTTCTACTCTGCCGCCTTCCATGTTTTCCCCTGGCTCGGTCTGTCGTCTCTTAGTCGGCTCACACGCAGCATTTCCTTTTCCAGTTGCTGGTTTGCAACAAACTTTAGCACCAGTTCCATTCCCCAATTCCTCGAGTAGGTTCACGCAATGCTACGGAGCAAAGGTCCGGATCCAGGCCCGGCGGGGACAGGGAGCTGCAATGCCTGTGGCTAAAACCCACCCTTTATTAACGGAGATGATTTTCTCCCTTCGACACAAGCTGCCTCTTGCGCTGACGCCAGCTGTGCAGGCTGCAGGAGGACAGAAGAAAAATAACCCAGGAGAGCACGGTGTGCACCTCTGAAGTGTAACCTACTTTGAGCAACTATTTTCAACAAAATTGCACCAGGTGCATGTCCTCCATGGAGGTCTGAGCCCCAAAATTTAGTACCAGGCCCTGCTCAAAAGCCCTGTGCACTGGATGCAGATAGTGACACTCCTGATCCAGATTTATTACAAAACCAAATGTTACTTCCTGCTAAATCTTGCCGCGAGGTGGAGATGATGTATTTTTAACATTTCTTTCCCCCTTTTAAACCATCATGAAATGCTAAACGTTTCCAAGCATACACTGGATTCTCCAGAGTTGGAAGAGACCTTCTATCACTCTTCTCTGAAAGATGAGTCCACTTTGCAAATCTTCTGTGAACTGAAGTAGTTTATACCTGAACAGGTTTCAGGTGAAGTGCAAGAAGTTCCTCACATAGCAACATACTGCAAAAAAATAGGAGAGAGCAGGGACGGCACCAACCATGACCGAAGAGTCCCTTTCAAACTAAGAAGCAACTATTTCACGGCACACTTCTACATCACCTTTTGATATAAAAATCCTTGGAAATTCTTGCAGAAATAGCCAAATGCTATTTTTAACTGGTGTAACACACACACAGTATATACACACTCTCATAAACATGTTCAATTTGTTTTACTGTCTAAGTAATTCAGGCCTATATAATGAGAAGGAAGAGAGATGAACAATCATTAACCCTGGCCCAGGTGAATGAGGTCACAGGGACTATATAAGTTAGGACGGGGAAGGAGGCGGTCTCTCCTCTTCGGCCATGAGGTGACGCAGCAGCCAGGCAGGGGACAGAGAAGCCTTAACATCTGAAACTGGCTCTCTCCCCCCAAACTCACGAGCTAGGAACCGCCTGCCTCCAAAGGGAAACTTCACCTGCCTTTGGAAGATGCTTGTGAGTAAGCTACTCAATCTGATTAGATATTTAGCTGGAAGTATCACAGATGCGTAATCAAAAGGCTGCCACAGCCAGACTGTTTGCTCTTTAGGATTTCTAGATATTGCTCTATCCTGTACCCTAGTTTACCCTACCCCCTGTAATCAATAAAGTTCTCCTTTTTGACTGGTGTGGGAGACTTATTGAGGGGTGGGTCTAAATTATGCCTAAGAGACCCCTTAGGTCTGTGGACTAAGGGAGACTATACCTTTTTGCCCCCGGACTTGGGGAAGTGCCCCAAGTGCCTGTACTGGGTTGAGTACCCGTGGGACTTTAGGCCTGTGTTACCCCAAAGGACACAGGGCTGCGAGACAGTCCATTCTTGGGGTGGTGGCAGCACGTTACCCCCAGACTAGCGAGTGTGCTCCATTACTTTTTCCATCAGAATGGCAGATTCAGGAATTAAGTGACATTGGAGGTTACTGCATGCAGTTTGTTCATTCTGTTGTTGTTGCATAAATTGCTGATTTTATCCCCTGGAGGCTAGTCCAACTCACCTCTAGAAGAGAGTCACACTTTCAGGCTGGATCCAACTCTATTTTATTGCTTGCAAGCAGGCCGACAGAGGAGCTTGTTGCTCAGATCAGTGTTGACCCTAAACAAAGAGCGCACGTGGCTTTTATTGAGCTAGCATTTTTTTCAGTTGACGTTACATTTTGATTGGTCATTTGAAACCAAAACCTGAGCAACCTATAAGACATAGGTAGTAGGCTATCCTGTACCATGTGGGTGGAAAGTTACAGAATGCAGGGGTTAATACTAAAACAAGGAACAAAGAAACATAGAGAAAAGTAACTATTTTTGCTACATTGTGTTAACAGGGCGATCATATTCTGCCCAAAGCAAAAGGCCAGGCAACTGAAACAGGCTATCTTAAGAGCAAAGCCAGGACAATTATGTTCCACTAGAACTAGAAAGAAAGCTTTAACCATCATTTTGTAAGTCATAACTAAGTACCAATAGAATAGCAGCAGCCACTGCCTTTACCTACCATCCATGATGCTTTGGCAAATACTATTAATGTAAGGATTAGGTCTTGTGATGAGCAGGTTCGACACAAAACAAGCTCCACTGAATAAATGGGTGTATGCAAGGGGGTGTTTCTGCTGCCACAGCTGTAGAAACATTTATCTGGAACATCCTTTACCTGCACTAAATTTATCAAGGAGAACTGTTACTTTTCTTTCATTCAGTCCCTTAGTTCAACCTACTCTTACACCCTCTCCACACACATTTCTTTCAACCCAGCTCACGTTTACACAAACTATAGGCCAATGTGCTAACAGTACCCCTTGGGCCAAATTCAAATCATCAAAATACTGTGAGCTTCACCATGCCGATTCAATACTTCCATGTCAGCACTTCAGCGTAGATTAGCTGATCTGAATTTAGAATCATCCTTCAAACAGATTAGAAAGCAAATGATAAACCTCCCGCATCAGTCCATGCTGTATTAGCACATGCTTGATTCATCCACCTTGCCACGTTTTCCCCAGCAGTCATAATTAATAGCATCTGCCCAGTTCGCTTTTGAACTTTGAGTTTGCGGAAAAGATTTTATTGATTAAATTTATATGCCACCCCTATACATGTATATGCCCGCGTGTGGGGAGAGGGGAAGCAAAGCTAAATGCAATGGGTAATTAAAAAGTGACAACAACCATAACATTATGATCCAAAAAGATCGGGCTTTCCTCTTGTACTAGTTTAACAAAAAGGTCCTTTGAGGGTTAACAGGAGCGTACACACAGGCATCCTAACTAGCTGGTTAGAGTAACCATGATCCACTAATGCCACAGCAATGCCATTATTCTCTTGTTCACTTCTTTCAAAATCATGTGCCAAACATTCAAATAAGAAGGCCCTAAAAATGCAAGAGATACAATTTCCAGATGGACAGCCAAACCCTCAACTCTCACTGAAGTCAATACGACACTGCTCAGTGTCTTTAAGGGCAGATTAACTCTCCTTCAGCACCCAAATATCAATGGGCCTATATATCTGTCCACTCAGGCTTTCAATTTTTTAACTTTTCAGTTATGTCAAGAATACCATACAATTTCAGAACCTACTTTTTTTGAAAAAGTACAGAATATCCATTGATCAAGGGACAAATAAAAGACAAAACACTTGTCACTAATAAGATGCACTTTATTAGTAAGACATTATTACTGCACTTTAGATAAGACACAGCTTTCAATAAGCCTTTACTGTTTGCATATACGTATCAAAACCAGTATGGTAAAAGGCACTGTAGGTGGAATCTAGCTATCCAGTGATGATACAAATATCTACAATATACTCCTCACTAAGGTATTTAGAGACACTTTCCAAGTACAATTCCTGAAATTAAACCATTTTGACAAGGCCTCAACACTGCAAAGACTCTGGACAAACTCCCTGTGGAAGTCTCTGCAGGGTCAGGGCCTCGGTATGGAGAAGCAGAAACAAGATAAATTAGGATTTTAGATATTCACTTTGAGACCTGCCCAAAGCCTTGCATACTTTTGCACACAGCATGTTTTAAATGACATTAAATCATACTGCACAACCATAAAGTGAGTGCTAAGATATTATATACATCCATATCAAGAGCACAACCAGCATTTACATTGATAAACAAGGCTTCAACCACCTGAGTCGAAATGATTACCTTTTATACCAAAAAAGGTCAGTCCCTGGCTGAACTGTCTACCCACCCTGCCAGAATATACACACAATATTGGTAATGAAGTTACAATAAGTCACAGGTATCAGCTTCTTTTCAAACTGAAGTCTACAGACAACTTGTCTGTGAGGCTGTGGGACTTTACATTGACCTATACACATCAAAGACCGACCTCCAGTATAAGAAAGCCCGATCCAATAATTTTTTGACCTATGTCAGTGAAGTAACTTTGGTTGATCTTTTATCTGCACACCGAGACACAGTAGGTGCACGCGACAGAATTTTAGAAGTTAGTTAGAACACTGGATTATTTCATAATCCCTCCAGTCTAATAATCCTGCTTTACAGTGCAGTTACTAGCATATGTACCAGCACACCACTTAAGTGCTTTTTATTGGTTTACCATAAACTAAAACCTGAACAAGGATATTTCCAACAGCTACTTCTATTGGGTTCTTTGCAGCCTACAAGAAAGCTTCCCCAATAGAGAAGGAGTGAGCATGGTAAAACGACTACAAAGTCATTCCACAATATATTCAAAAGCAGGGAAATAAATAATTGAGTGCTGAAACATATATTACCATTGGCAAGCTTAAGGCAGCAAGTGTGCAAAAATATTCATATAGGAGGAACGGATGCTGCTTTCTTCAGAAAGAATAAATAAAAGAATTCCAGTGCTTTAAAAGCATGACATCTAAATGTCAACATCTTTTTAGCGACTCAGGAGTCATATTAAGGCCCTATCCAAGTCATCTTTCCTTCAAGTCTCTTCTGTAAGGACAGCAACACTGAGAAGGCGGAAGCTGTTTAGCACTAACGCAAACCACGCCTTCCTAGCTAGAGATGGCTACAGACAAAATTACTAGGAGACAAAGACAACAGATGGAGCTGAAAGGGATGACAGGTTTTTGCCTTCCTTAAAATTCACCAACCCATACAGGAAACAATCATGACAGGGAAAGATTCTGCCATGACATCTTCAGCTCTGGTGACAGCAGGAACTAAACCTTGTAAGCTGCAATGGGCAGATTCTGGGTAGATCACAGCTCTCCAGCAAGGCTAGTAGAGGCCAGGAGCCACCTGAGGCGTGTCAGCAATGCAAAACAAGCAAAGAAAGTTAAACAAATAAGCTATCACTTTTCCTTCTGGGCCTCATCTTTCAGAGGCTTTACAGAGCCTGCAGGCTTGTGGAAACAAACCAACAAAGGACCAAAAAAGAGCCCTGCTCTCCACCTCTCCTGGCAGCTGCTTAGCCCTTTGTCACCCCAGGCTCCAGACAGCCTCTCCCAGCACCTTGAGGCTGCTTTCATAGTCTTTTATTCTTCCCGCTGTTGGTACATGCGGTCCACTCTCCTTCATTCACCACACTGGCATCAACTCCATTGCTGGGAGACTCATTGCAGTACAGTCCTTTTACCATCTCTCAAAGGCTCATTTAAACTTCCCCGAAAAAATGATCAATCATGCTTTAGAAGTTCTGTATTGAGCGGTGGGTGGCCGGACAGCAGATTCCCTGTGAACAAAAATAAGCACGGTTAAGAATCAAAAACCTATTTTTCACAAAATCCTATTCAATATGTGAATAAGTCGTCTGCAAAACAGTGCCCTAGTTTTACTATTACAAAGAGGAAGTAGTGCAAAAAGAGTTCTGTTCCTGATATTTCACAGACATAATAAGTATTTAAACTTCAGCGCTCTCTGAAGGGCACCATCAGTAAATAGGTCCATGCTGTTCTATTTAATAGTTTGGGAACTGATTAATTAGCAAGCACTTGAATACTAGAAGCACATTAGGCAGCACGGATTAATTCAGTTACTGAATAAACTGTGTCATAATAGTCTTAGAGATGGCAAAAGTGCATAAAATAAACTCTGCTCTCAACTCTGATTAGCTAAGAACCTTAAGTGAGCCACTCCTTACTCTGAAAGATTGTTATAGGCACATGAACACCGCACAGATGAAGTATCACAATCTGTCATAATGGAACTGAGAAAATTTCCTTTTTGACTGTGTAGTCAAGTGTGGTTCAGGTTAGCACCCGAGGATTGACATTTTAGGTATTCCCCCCACTGACTAACAATCATTTTCATGCATTCCAAAGAGTACAGCAGACTTTCAGACTGTTCAAGAAACAAAAAAGTTGACTTGCAGGGCGGCTAGGGTCTGGAACCAACTTCCAAGGGAGGTGATGCAGGCTCCTACCCTGGGGTTTTTTTTAGAAGTTAGATGAACACCTTGCTGGGGTCGTTTGACACCAGTACTCTTTCCTGCCATGGCAGGGGGTCAGACTAGATGATCTGCTCAGGTCCCTTCCAACCCTAGAAACTATGAAAGATAGAAAATGTCTCTTTTTTTCCCCCGAAAAGGCCAAGTATATGTTACTGCTCTAAACTGCTGACTAGGAGGCATTCTTGGAGCTACATGCAGAGAATTACAAGTTATAATTAAAAAGAAGTTAGCAACGTAGCTGTCACATCTAAGACAGTGGACTGGAGACACGGATTCTTCCTCACAAACACATGACAAGGGCCAGTAACCCCTTCAGCAAGCAGCAGCAAAACTCATCTCCAGACTCAATTAGAAACATCCTACTAAGTAGCTGTGAACCTTTCCAAGTGGTACCCTGACTTGAAAGGGAAAGGGAAACTTTTTAAGCTCCAGGCTGAACAAAACTGCAAAATACATAAAAAAAGACAGAAAACTATCTACATAACACTTAAACTTTACATGAGTATATCTTACCACCCCTCCAAAAAAAAAGCAGCAGTATCAGATGTTTTCTAATATACCCTTTGCGAAAAGCCCGGAGGGAAGATAATGAAGCAAATCATGAATGACCTGGTCTATAGGTCCAGAATTTGGACACAGTATCAGATGTCCTGGAAGAGGTCACTTTCTATCCAGTGTTTGGAAGCAAATTGTTCTGGGGATTTATTTTAGGAAACCCAAGTGCAAATGTGGTGGTTTTGAAAGAAGCCAGACAGATAGGACTGTGCACTGAACAGGTTTCACAGCAGAATCAGTACAGCATATTAGCACTAAAACCCTCAGGACAGAGCTGAAGCCAATGCAGAAACAAAAGGGTAGCTCACTCTCTAGTACAATTTGACTATTTGCACGTAAGACCAACAGCAGCAGCAGCAAGCGATAGGAAGGCACCCAACTCAAGAGCTCAAAAACCACCAGGTCCATGTCACACATTAATATTCCTAACTTACGAAAGGTATTTTACAAAAAATCAAAACCATTTTCCTGATAACTTAAGGTATTAGCGTATTGACATGAAAATAAATCTGCAATGTTATCCCTTGGTACATAACCACTGCAAGATGTCCATCATGGTTTCAAGTGACAATATTTCTGTTGCAAAAGACTAAGCATGCACTTAAGACTTTTTCAGCCAAAAAAATAAAAATACACATGCACATACACTCTTACCACACAAAACACAGTGTTCACAGGACACCAAATGCTCAATTCCACCACAAAAAACACAAACGGGTTTAGATTTTGTTACAATTTTCAAAGCTACATGCGGCCTCATGTAGAAGAAGCATGAACGTCAGAGCCTCATAAAGAGCCTCGGACTAAGAAAAACACTGAAAAATGCAACTTATTCTTAAGTCAGCTGTAACTACTCGTATACTGAAGTATGCATGCTCTTTTTACCATATGCTTTTGTGACTAACTCTAGTTCACCTGCAATCCATTGCTTTTGGAGCAGTACACCACAGAGTTTTCAGCCAACAGGGCAACTGTGGAGTGGCACAGATGCTGCCCTCATGCTGCCAAAGCTTCATAAGTGATGGAACACAGCACAAACCAGGACCATCACCAATTTTATTCGGGAAACACTGGTGCATTGCAAAGCAGAGACAGGGAAAACTTTAATCATCCTCTGGGAGGAGTAGCAGTGATCTTCACACAAATCCAACTTAAATGCAGTTAACACTTTGCACTGCAGTAAACCCATATAAAATTAGCTAACAACGGGGTAACAATCAGAAGCCAGCAACGAAGGACTGAATATGTTCTGAAACTTTACATAGACAGCAGGTACAAAACTAGAACTCCTCCAATATGTTTGGGTGTTTAAAAACAGAAGCTGGTAAAGCTCAATATACTGGAGCAGAGCAAAGACACTACGAGACAATCATGGTTTACTCACTTTTTCTGTGGACC
>NW_017729019.1:9673423-9674290 GCF_001723915.1 Gavialis gangeticus | reverse complement strand
TATGTTCTGAAACTTTACATAGACAGCAGGTACAAAACTAGAACTCCTCCAATATGTTTGGGTGTTTAAAAACAGAAGCTGGTAAAGCTCAATATACTGGAGCAGAGCAAAGACACTACGAGACAATCATGGTTTACTCACTTTTTCTGTGGACCCCATTTCTTATAGGCCCCATATCCTGCCAGTGACACCACAAGGGCACCTTGAAGAAAAACAAGACAGTCTGATGTCAGGCTCACCACTGACTTACAGAACAGACCAGTTCCAGACTGTAGCGCTTTGGGGGGGACCCTCGTGACTTTCCCGAGAAGGCCTGTAGCTGTTTAATCACAGACTCACGCAGCTCTTCCTCACAGCTGAATGTTTACTAAAGCCTGCTTTAACAAAACTTTTTCTTGCTCAAAAGTGTCTCCACAATACTAAAATCATCCACCCTGTGGTCGGAGGATGTTGGGTAAACTGAGCAAAGAAGTGTCAGTCCACGAGATAATCTTTTATTTCAGAACCCACATCATTCTAGTTCTTTGTACAATGCAGCACAATACTGTGGAAAAGTGAAAACCTGCCCTGGAATTTAATTTCTCTCACCTATTGATTCCCCCTTCTTCCCCTGCAAAAAGCAGACACCATATTGATACTCTACATGGCTAAGAAAAGCCAAGCAGTTTTTTCTTTTTCAGGAATGCACACACACTTTCCAGATACACATGCATTTCAAAAGCAACATTGCCACGTCACCCTTACAATCACACACTATCAAGTGAAAAGTAGCTATACTCCATAAACAGATTAGAAATAAAACAGGCTTCACCGCATCTCCTATTCAGTTTAAAGGAAATTACTTACCAAAAACAACACTGAGGGTGA
>NW_017729019.1:9671833-9673412 GCF_001723915.1 Gavialis gangeticus | reverse complement strand
GCAACCTCCCAAAAGCAGGTAGGGCATCCATTGACACTAAATGCCAAACTATTATCATCTCCATTTACTTAGCGACTTTGCAATGGCATTTGTCCCCTGAGAGGATCACTGGCCTTTAACTTACACTCCAAGGTACTTTACAGGCACACTTTCACAAATACACCAGGAATACTCTCCCAACAGTGTTTTCAGGCTTGATGAGCAGTTATATTTAGGTTGACATTGGCATGTTAAATATGCACAATGCCAGTTTATTGTACACAACCAACAAACTTCTCTCTCAAACCCAAAAAGGGTTGGCCCAAAAAGGTACTTTTCAACTGGCCAATCCCTTCCCCCTTTCCCGTCTCCCCACCCCCCCCAAAAACCAAACCAACATGCAGTTCATGTCAGCATCACAGTTCAGCTTTAACAGTCATACACATTCACTCGCCAACCAATTCATTCCTCAGGTCATCTAGTTGCTGGTTTCAGGTAACATACCGAATTCATTTTGTGATTCAAACACACTGTGTAGGATTCACTGCATCACTGATAAGAAATTCCATTCCTGTTCATACTTACGTAGACAAACTGGCAATTTAGGATGCCAGGTATTATCCTCTTGGCATTCAATCACATCACTTCCATTCATGACATAGCCAGGGAGACATTTAATAGCAACTCTGCTTCTATAAATATAGTTAGGTGAATATCCAGTTTCTGTTCTCCCATTTTGAACTGCTGGCTCTGGACACTTGACCACTGAAAGAAAGTAAACAGAACAGAAAGCTCTGAAAAATTTACTTACTTCCCTATATCCAAATGGCAATGTCCACCTTCTGACCTTTCTCCCTGCTCATGCTTAGTGCACTTCTTTAGTGCACGTGTGCAGGGGATGCGTCGCCAAGACAGCACAGAGCTCGCAGTGACAGGCAGCTTTCCTACATGGCCCTGCTTTTCTTGCCAGTAGTGGGTTGCACATGCCAGGCTGCAGAGGCCCCAGGGAAGGGCAGCAGGGCAGGAGCCCACAGCACACAGCCCCTTGCCTCACACACTGATTTGGCGGGCACAGGTCCCCCCTCCAAGTATGCACAGCGGCAAGGGGTCAGACCCCACACCTGAGCCAGTAGCAGGCAGGCAGCTGTGGGGCGGAGGAGCGGGTGGGGAGGCAGAGTCAGGATCTGCTCTGCTGCAGTAAGCCCTCGCCTCCTGCCAAGTGCAGGGGGGCTGCAAACCCGGGTCCCTAGCCCCACAGCCAAAGCAGTGGGGGCCCCCTCTGCCAGGGCTGGGGGAGCAGGAGCTGTGGGGTAGGGGGGTGAGGGGCACTAGCAGAGCCAGGAGGTTTTTCATTTTAATCATGGATTTGGGGATTTTTAGTCAGAGAATGTGTGATTTATTTATTTGTTTGTTTGTTTATAATCAGGGAAAACCAGGATCCCCGTTGATCACTAAACTGAAAAGCTTCTCACTGTAGAAAAATGAATACAAATAATAAGCAACATAAACTATAAAAATTAACCACCTTTGCATTGAGGAGCAGGTGCACTCCAAATTCCATTTTTTTCTGCATCAGAACTACAGTGAATAGTTTCTGCCC
>NW_017729019.1:9662806-9666833 GCF_001723915.1 Gavialis gangeticus | reverse complement strand
TTATTTATTTGTTTGTTTGTTTATAATCAGGGAAAACCAGGATCCCCGTTGATCACTAAACTGAAAAGCTTCTCACTGTAGAAAAATGAATACAAATAATAAGCAACATAAACTATAAAAATTAACCACCTTTGCATTGAGGAGCAGGTGCACTCCAAATTCCATTTTTTTCTGCATCAGAACTACAGTGAATAGTTTCTGCCCCAATAAGTGAGAAAGGGACTGAACCTCTCGGCACATCATTGCACTGGTAAGTTACTGATGTCCCATAGGTATAATCTTCCTGTTCAGAGTGTTTCCCGTTTTCTATGTCTGGAGGTGATAAACATGGAATTGCTGCAAGATAAAGAAGAAAACCGTTGTTTAAGAAGCCACAGCAAAGGTCATAAGATACAACATCTATAAGCAACAGCGCAGTCATTCAGGCAAGTAAAAATATTTACAACAAGTTTAACTATTTTTCCTGCAAAATTTAAAGGGAACTGAACTGTCAAGGTATCTACTACAGACAAACTGACTTCACGTTAAGAATACTGGTTATACATAGCAATTCCCCCAAACTAACTAACGCATCCGATAAGTTGTCTTAGTGTAGTAAAAAAAACCACAGAAAAATCTAGGACACCACCAAAAATATCAGAAAGAATAAAGAAAAAGTGGAAGTGTATAACATAATGCAGATTTTTCTATTAGAATTAATTGATAACTGTTATGCTATTACGGTCAACAACAGGAAGTCTGGAAGCCATGTTGAAGAACACCAACACACACTGCTGTTTCATTACAGAACTGCAAACAAGCAGTATTCTATTAACATTTCTGCAATGACAGTTTCCAAAAAAACCCCAAACAGATGAAGTTCTCTCTCTAAGAACATTATGTACTTACACCTTTAAGGACTGGATAAATGTTTTCCTAAAATCCCACTGTAATATTCCCTCACTAGGTTAAGCGTAGCTGCTTATACATCAACAGCCAGAACATAAAAACACAAACAAAAAAAAAGTCTACAGATTCATGGTAACGTTACTTGCAAATAAAACTAGTTATGAAATAAGAATCTAGTGGCGATACAAACAAATTCTTTAGACAATCTCGTAGTCTTAGGGAATAAAAGATTTCTGTATGAAAACTTCAGTCAATGACGCCAAGACTTGCATCTTATCAGTTCATAGGACTAAAAATCTGTAACGTGCTCACTGGAAAATACTGCCAAACAAAACAGTTACCCTATAGTAGATTCATAGATTCACAGATTCAGGGTCGGAAGGGACCTAGTAGATCTTCTAGCCCGACCCCCCGCCAGGGCGGGAGAACAACAAAAAACCCCAAAAAGAGAAATGGGACTCAAACGAGTCCAGCCAGGTAGGCATCCAGCCTCTTCTTAAAGACCCCCAGGGTAGGGGCCAGCACCACTTCCCTTGGAAGTTGGTTCCAGCTCCTAGCCGCCCTAACCGTGAAGTAGTTTTTGCGGATGTCCAATCTATACCTCCTCTCCATCAGCTTGTGCCCATTACTCCTTGTTATGCCAGCGGGCGCTAGGGGAAACAGTGTCTCCCCCAAACCCCTCTGGTCCCCCCTAGTGAGTCTATAGACAGTCACCAGGTCCCCCCTTAGTAACGCAGCTTTCCTTTGATTCAGTCTGACACTTTGAATTAGACTGAGGCCAATCACAACTTCCAGTGATCCATTAATCCGGAGTTAATCACTGTGATGGATCATTCAAAAGGTAAATTTGTACAAAGGTAAAATCTTCAATTAAAGTTTGAATTTGGCTCATAGACACTAGCTACCATAATTTGTACAGCCTTACTCCAGTCCTGCCTTCACAAATGCATCCATTAGCTTGTAACATAGTTAAGAAGCTACTTTATTTTCTAAAGTCATAAGTTTCCTTTAATGTACAATAAGCCTACTGCATAGAATAGCATAATGAAAACCTGCTCTTAGACATATAACAGTATCCGTTTAACTCACGCTGGCAGTGTGGAATTTGTTTATCCCAAGCAAGATGTTTGTTAAACATTACACATTGACTAGATCGTGGTCCAATTAATCTGTACCTAAGGAGGAGAAAAAAAGGAAATCCTTTCAAATAAGTTACTGGAAGCTCCCAGCCAGCAGCTCATACACATGAATATACTTCTGTCCTACCAACAGATGAAGCAGCAGCACCAAGTTTTTAAGCTGCAATTCTATTTGGCCAAGTATTCCAAACACCAAAGCCAAAAGAACGGCGCACAAAAACAGTGATTCCAACGCGTAAAGTCAATGAAGGTCTGTTTTTCAAGATGTGTAACCCTCACTGTGGCTCACTTTTTGCGATTACCAAAGCAGCATGAATATACTGTTAAAGAAGGTAAAAACTGACCAATTTAAAATCTCGGTGTTTTTGTCTTCATTTGTTTGAAGCAGGACCTTGACACTGTCAGGTCTCTAGAACAGTCACTCTCAACCAGGGTGTCATAGCACCCTGTGTGCCTCAAGATCCTTTCAAGGGTGCTGCAGGGTGCCACACAACATTTTAGGGTCACAACTGTGACTGACAAGAGGAACCCAGAGACTTTAAACAGAAGTCTATAGTTGTGGTGTTTGAGTTCTTTGAAACAGAAAAACTGATCTGTTCTACTGTAGGCAAAAGAGTGGAAACTAAGAGCTAGCATGTTCCAAGGGGTGCCTTGAGTAAATCCATGGGGTTCTCAAGTATAAAAAGTTTGAGAACCACCTGTTTAGAGAAACCAGAAGAGCTACTAAGAATGTATTCAATGCATTTAATACACAACATTTCTTTGGTAGGAACAAAGATGATTTTTTAAAGTAGCTCTTGGAATTTAAAAAAAAAAAATGCTTGAACGAAGACTCTCTTTGAAAAGGGCTGCTGCAACTGAAAAAGTTAAAATATTAGACCCTAAAGAGCAGAAAAAACACCCACTTCTTTTATAATGGAAACTCCAGACTCAACCTTTTCAAATTGGACGTACAAGGCAAGCGTAATTTCAGACTCTTCAGGAACACACAAAAAGCCTTCAGAAATGTTTAAGTCTACAATATTCTACTAAAAGACTAAGTCTTATTTTGGTGCTGGCTAAAAAACACAGTAGTACAAGAGAGAAGGAAGGAAAAGCATTCATTGAAATACTTACCCATCATTACAAGAAAATGTTACTGTTGAATTTAAAACAAGATCAGTCTCTGTATGAACAGAGCCATGTTGCAGGTCTCCTGGATGACCACAGAACTTACCTGAAAGGGAACAAAGATGGGAAATTAGGTGTCCCTAAAATATATTAACGTCACACTTTCTAGTTTTCCAAAATTTGAACGTCAGTTGCTTTTAGAAACCCCCAGATCGCAGCTCCCCCTGAGGCGGGGGGGCAGACCCCTCCTCAATTGAGCACACCCCATCACACTGCATCTCACAGGAAGAGAAGGGACCCCAGACCTCCAACTTGCATGGGGAAAAGAAGGAGGAAGTGAGGCTCAGGCCTCCCAAGCCTTGGCACACACGGTGAGGGACCTCTTAGGCTGACAAATAGCTCCGAATACAAACCCACCTACTCATCCTCCCAAACACCTCATCTCAGCACTCTGATGCCCCCAAACTGAACCCCCACAACTACCTGTCTCCATACTCACTCTTCTACTCTGCAGAACCCCAAGTCTTTTTTTACTCCGGCAAATATTCCAGGACACAAACACTCACATGCACCATTTATTCTCTTTGTAAAAAGCAGCACTCACACTTCATGGATGTTCAGATTCAGATTTCTAAGCCGTAAGCTGCTTGGACTGAAACAGACTGTAATCAAGTGCCTACTTTCCCCCCAGGCTTCTTCCCAGCACCCAATTCAAACAACTGCTCGTTGGGTGTTGCTCAGGTTCAACAAGCACAGCATGTCCCCTAGACTGAGCCACTTGGGTCACGAGAATGCCACCTGTTCCGCTACGTTCCAGGTTTCCTGTGGTCATATCAAACTGGTTATACTGTGCGTTAGTTTTTCACACAAGTGGTAGTGGTCTAGGCTGC
>NW_017729019.1:9658789-9662777 GCF_001723915.1 Gavialis gangeticus | reverse complement strand
TGTTTTTTAAAACCGGTTTTTTTGGTGTGTGTTTTTTTCCACAAGGGGGGGGGGTTTAGGCGCTTTTCCCCCCCCCCCCCCCACAAGGGTTAGTGCAGTAACTGGGCAGCTAAGACCATGTGGCATATTACCAGAACAGCCTGATATCCAGGTGCACAGACAAAAAGATATTGGGAGAATATTTCTACATTTTGGAAAAGAAGGGAGAAGGGAGTTATGTCTGCCCCACCAAGAGGGTCATTGGCCTTTACTCACACTTTGAGGTACTTTACAGGCTCACATTTACAAATACACCAGCAGTACTCTGCTAACACTATTTTAAGGCTTGATGAGCAGTTATATTTAGGTTTACGTCGGCATGTTAAATACACACAATGCCAGCTTATAGTACACAACCTGCAAAATTCCATCTCCAACCCAAAAAGGTTGGCACAAAAAGGTACTTTTCAATTGGCCAACCCCCCCCCGCAAACAAGCATACAGTTCACATCAGTATCACAGTTCAGCTCTCAGTCATACAGATTTGCTTGCCAACCAATTCATTCCTCGGGTCATCTAGTTGCTGGTTTCAGGTAACATACCGGATTCATTTTGCGATTCAAATAATCTGTGCAGGATTCACAGCATCACTGATGAGAAATTCAATTCCTGTTCATACTTACTTAGACAAACTGGCAATTCAGGATGCCAGGTATTATCCTCTTGGCATTCAATCACATCACTTCCACTCATGACATAGCCAGGAAGGCATTTAATAGCAACTTTGCTTCTATAAATATAGTTTGGTGAATATGCAGTTTCTTTTCTCCCATTTTGAACTGCTGGCTCTGGACACTTGACCACTGAAAGAAAGTATAAAAGAACAGTAAGCTCTGAAAAAATTGTAGACAGGTCTTTTATTTTACAGACACCATAAACAGGATTTTTTTTATTTTCAGTGAACCAAATTTAAAATGTATTCCTCCAACACATTTCCTGGGACTTGGACAAGGAAAGAAACAAAGGTCAAGTGTTTTAAATGAGCCTTTATAAAGTGTATTACGATCAAGATCTACCAGGCAAATAATGCCATATTGTCTCATATAAAATGTGCCCCCAAATAAGAAATGCCTGTTTTGAAAGGCAGAACAAAGGAAAAAGGATGTTTCCTTGAAAGTACTGGTATGTAGCTGTAACAGAGTAGCAGCTTCTGCAGCATGAGCCCATCCCTTCCCCCCCACCAGCTAAGGGGAAAGAGCAAGCATCCACAGGCAGCAACTAGGGAGCCCTATTTAGTGCTTACAGAGTTGTCTTTGCTTTCCCCTAGCAGAGACAGCACATGCTATTGCCATCGTTACTTGCTTAAAATACACACTCCAATGTCCAGCAGCTGAATTTGAAAAAAGGTGTACACGTGAACAAATACAGCAGTTAGGGTATGTGAGTGAAGTAGGAGCTGCCTTGGGCTTTATGGTAAGCCCATTAGGACAGGAAAACATTCCAAGTAGCAAACAGCATGTAATTTTGTTCCAGAAGAGAAATGTATCACTTACTTCCCTATATCCAAATGGCAAATGTCCACCTTCTGACATTTCTCTCTGCTCATGCTTAGTGCACGTGTGCAGGGGATGCATCACCAAGACAGCACAGAGTTTGCAGTGACAGGCAGCTTTCCTACATGGCCCTGCTGTTCTTGCCAGTAGTGGGTTGCACATGCCAGGCTGCAGAGGCCCCAGGGAAGGCCAGCAGGGCAGGAGCCCACAGCATGCAGCCCCTTGCCTCACGCACTGATCTGGCGGGCACAGGTCCCCCCTGCAAGCATGCACAGCGGCGAGAAGCCAGACCCCACACCTGCGCCGGTAGCAGGCAGGCAGCTGTGGAGCAGAGGAGCGGGTGGGGAGGCAGAGTCAGGATCTGGTCTGGTGCAGCAGCCCTTTCCTCCTGCCAAGGGCAAGGGGCTGCAAACCCGGGTCCCTAGCCCCACAGCCATAGCAGTGGGGGCCCCGCAGAGCCTGGGGGCCGTTCATTTTAATGACAGATTTTGGGACTTTTGATGTATTTATTTATTTAAAATCAGGGAAAACCAGGATCCCCGTTGATCACCAAACTGAAAAGCTTCTCACTATAGAAAGATGAATACAAAGAATAAACAACATAAAAAATAACCACCTTTGCACTGAGGGGCGGGTGAACTCCAAACTCCATTATCATCTCCATTGGAACTACAATGAATAGTTGCCTCCCCAATAAGTGAGAAAGGGACTGAACCTCTCGGCACATCATTGCACTGGTAAGTTACTGATTTCCCATAGGTATAATCTTCCTGTTCAGAGTGCTTCCCGTTTTCTATGTCTGGAGGTGGTAAACAAGGAATTGCTGCACGATATTAAAATAAAGAAGAAAACCGTTGTTTAAGAAGCCACAGCAAAAGTTTACAAGGTACAACATTTATAAGCGACAGCGCAGTCATTCAGGCAAGTAAAAATAATTACAACAGGTTTAACTATTTTTTCCTGCAATATTTAAGGAAACTGAACTGCCAAGGTATCAACTACAGACAAACTGACATCATGTTAAGAATACTGGTTATACATAGCAATTCCCCCAAATTAACTGACACATCCGATAAGTTGTGTTAGTGTAGTAAAAAAAAGCCACAGAAAAATCTAGGACATCACCAAAAATATCAGAAAGAATAAAAAAAATGGAAATGTACAACATAATGCAGATTTTTCTATTAAAATTAATTGATAACTGTAATGCTATTATGGTCAACAATAGGAAGTGTGGAAACCATATTGAAGAACACCAACACACACTGCTATTTCATTACAGAACTGAAAACAAACAGTATTCTATTAACATTTCTGCAATGACAGTTTCCAAAAAAACCAAATAGATGAAGTAATCTCTCTGAGATCGTTATGTATTTACACCCTTTAAGGACTGCATTAATGATTTCCTGAAGTCCCACTGTAAAATTCTCTCACAAGGTTAAGTTTAGCTCCCTAACATATCAACAGCCAGAACATGAAAAACAAAAAAATAAGCTGCAGATTCATGTTAACATTATTTGCAAGTAAAGCTAATTACAAAATAAGAATCTAGTGGCAATACAAACAAAGTCTATAGACAATCTCATGGTTATAGGGGATAAAAAGATTTGTGTATGAAAACTTCAGGCAACGATGCCGAGACTTGCAATTCAAAGGACTAAAAGTCTGCAACATGTGCTCAATGGAAAATACAAAATAGTTACCTTATTAATCTGACTTTGCTCTGTGATTCAATCTGACACTTTGAATTAGATAAGGCCAATCACAACTTCCAGTGATCCATTCACCCATACTTAATCATGGTGATGGATCATTCAAAAAGGTAAATTCATACAAAGGTAAATCCTTCAATAAAAGTATGAATTTAGCCCATATACACTAGCTACCATAACTTGGACAGCCTTACACACAGCATCCAATAGCTTGTAAAAAGTAGTTAAGAAGCTACTTTATTCTCTTTAGTCATCGGTTTCCTTTCACGTACAGTTTATCTGTTGCATAGAGTAGCAAAGTGAGAACTTGCTCTTAAAACGTATAAACAGACACTGTTCACTTACACTCGCAGTGTGGAATTCCTTTATTCCAACGAACACCTTTGCCAGCAATCTCACACTGAGTAAACTGTGGTCCAATTAATCTGTACCTAGGTTGGAGAAAAACAACAACAACAACAACAACAAACAAACAAAAAAACCCCTTTCAACTAAGTTACTGGAAGCTCCCAACCAGCAGCTCATACACATAGATATACTTCTATCTCACCAATGAATGAAGCAGCAGCACCAAGTTTTTAAGCTGCAATTATGTTTGCCAAGAAAAACTGTCTATTTGGCCATGTATTCCAAACACCGAAGCCAGAAGAACTGCACATAAAAAACAGTGATTCTAACTCGTAAGTCAATGAAGATCTGTTTTTCAAGATGCGAGCCACGGCGAGGGTTGCACATGTTGCA
>NW_017729019.1:9649220-9653789 GCF_001723915.1 Gavialis gangeticus | reverse complement strand
GTGTGTGTGTGATTTGTTAAGTAACATTTTAACATTAAGAACATGTTGAATAGCAAACTGTTGCTTGTCAAACCCAATATGTGATGGGGATTAGAGGAATGGCAGGGTGAGATTGTGGTGCTGAGGATGGGGGTAATAGAGTTACCAACAATTTAAAATCTCTGGGCTTTTGTCTTCATTTGTTTGAAGCAGGACCATAATGTTGTCAGGTATCTAGAGTGGCAATTCTCAACCGGGATGCCGCAGCACTCTGGGTGCCTTGAGATTCTTTCAAGGGTGCTGCAGGATGCCACACAATATGTTAGGGGCATAAATGTGACTTACAAGAAGAACCCAGATACTTTAAACAGAAATCCATAATTGTGGTGTTTCTGAGTTCTTTGCAATAGAAAAAACTGATCTGTTTTACTGTAGGCAAAAAAAGAAAAAAGTGAAAATTAAGAGCTAACTTGTTCCAAGAGGATCCAGGGAGCTGAGTGTCAAAATGTTGAGAACCATTGATCTAGAGAAACCAATAAAGCTATTATGATTGTATTCAATGCATTTAAAGTATGCTAAATTCATTTAGTAGGAACAAAAAAGATTTTTAAAAGTATCTCATAGAATTAAAAAATTAATGCCTGAACAAAGACTTTTTTTGGTAAATTGAAAAGGGTTGCTAACACTGTAAGATTTAAATATTACACCTTAAAAAGCACAAAAAGACACCCACTTTTTATAATGGAAACACCAGACTCAATCTTTTCAAATTGGACATACAAGACAAGTGTAATTTCCTCAAGAACACACAATAGCCTTCAGGGATGGGACTAATAAAATATCGGATTAAACCAAAGAACCTTGTCTGCAAACAGCCTTCAGAAATTTCTAAGTCTACAATATTCTACTAAAAGATTAAGTCTTAATTTAATGCTGACTCAAAAAAAAAACAAAAAACACAGTACTACAAGCAAGAGGAAGGAAAAGCATTCACTGAAATCCTTACCCTTCATTACAAGAAAATGTCACTGTTGAACCAAAACCAAGATCAGTCTCTATATGAACAGAACCATCTGGCAAGTCTCCTGGATGACCACAGAGCTTCCCTGAAAGCAACCACAAATGGGAATTAGGCATCCCTATAGTACCTTTAACTTCATACTTTCTCGTTGTCCAAGACTTGAATATCAGTTGCTTTTACGAACCCCCAGATCACTACTCCCGCTGGGGCAGGGAGGGGGTGGAGGGGTCAGTCCCCTCCTCATTTGAGCACAACCCATTACACTCCAAATTGCAGTGAGAGAAGGGACCCCGGCCTTCAGCTTGCATGGGAGTAGGAAGAAGGAAGTGAGGTTCAGGCCCCCCCAAGCCTGGCACACGTGGTCGGGGACCTCTTGGCCTGACAAATAGCTCCCAACAGTAACCCACCTACTCATCCTCCCAAAACACCCCATCTCAGCACCCTGATGCCCCTGAACTGGACCCCCACAACTACCTGTGTCCCCATACTTCCCTCTTCTACTCTCTAGAACCCCAAGCCTTCCTCTACTCCTGCAAATATTCCTTGACAGAAGCACTCACACTCATCATTTACTCTCTTTGAAAAAGCAGCATTCATACTTCATTGATGTTCAGATTCAGGTTTCTAAGCCATAAGCCCCTTGGACTGAAACAAACCGTAATCAAGCGCCTACTTTCCTCTCCCCCACTCCCACTTATTCCCAGCATCGATTTCAAACAGATGCTGGTTGGGTGTTGCTCAGGTTCAACAAGCACAGCACATCCCCTAGACTGAGCCACTCGGGTCACGAGAATGCCACCTATTCAGCTATGTTCCACGCACCCTGCCACACCAGTATAAACTGGTTATACTCAGAGTTATTTTGCACCAAATGGTAGTGGTCTAGGCTGCTTGTCACCCAAAAGTATTAGTACAGTAACTGTGCACCTCAGACCATGTGGCATATTCCCAGAACAGCCTGATATCCATGCACACAGAAAAACAGATACTGGGAGAACAATTCTACATTTGAAAACAGGGGAGAAGGGAGTTATGTCTTGCTAAGTGACCTCAAAAAAGGATCACTAAGCTTAAGCTTATCCTTTTAAAACACTGCAACCGGGGCAAATGTGCAAGGTTTAGTGTTCAGAAAAGTTAAGCCATAAGAAAGTAAACGGTTCTCAAACTTAGGGTCTCCAGTCACATCAACTACATAACTATTTGAACTTTAACAGCTCTGCATGCTTACTTTGGACCACATCCACTCCCTGCTTCACTCCTGCATCCCGATCAATGTCAACACACTGCCACAAGACTAGCACTGAATTGTGACGTTCATTTTCTTTTTCCAGGTCCATTACCACCACCCTGGGGTGCTTGAGCAGCTTCACAAATTCAGTGCTTTGTATTTTAATTTTCCTGCTCTACCCCATAAGGCAGTCACTATACATAACACTCTTGTGTTATTTAAGACAATAAGATTACCACTGACTTCAATGAAATCCGCATTTCACATGCGTGTCCAGTTTATATTGGATGGAAAACATCAAGAGTGTTTTTAGGATGATTGTTAAAGACAGACAGAAAACAAAAACAGCTCACATATGCACAACTCTGGTGAAAAAGACACACATCAGCATTCCTTTTTATTCCCAAATCAAATGCTTACAAAATGCTCAATCCACTCTAAAAGCAACTACTTGACTCATTCTCTCTGATACAACGGAGTGAGGGGGAGAGGAACTTACCTATACAAAATTTTTCAGGACGTGACCATGATGAACCTGCACGACAAGTTAGAGTGGCCTCCAAGGAAGGGTTTCTCCTGTACCCTGGGCGACAAACGTATTGCACAGAGCTGTTAACAGGGAAGGTGGTCTTATCTCTAAACTCATCCGTTAGCTCTGCATAGGGTAACCTGTCAGGAGGGCCGCAATCACCTATCAAAGAAAAGAACAATAACCTTAGTGGGAAGCGAGGAAACAAATGAGATCTTGACTGGTGTGGAAGCTGGGGTTGTTAAAAGGCCCTCAGAGCTTCAGTGGGATCGGGCCATCTAACATCCTTATAATGGCCTGAAGCCTTAAACAAAGCACACAAAGGAGGACTAGGAAAAGCAGCCAGAGGAGCACTGGACAATAGAGGTTGGATATCTTGGTTGCACATCAGACTGGCAATCAGCGTTTTTTGGCTGGCGTAACCAATAATGTCACCAATAAATGCTGCATGCACCTGCCATGCACGCGGCCAGGGGTGCAGCCCTTCATCCGTTAGCTCTGCACACATTAACCTTTCAGGGAGACCACAATCACCTATCAAAGAAGAAAACAGTAACTTTAGCAGGAAGCAAAGAAACAAATGAAATCTTGACTGGTACGGAGGCTGGAATTGTAAACAGGTCCTCAGAGCTTCAGTGGGATCTGGGCAGTTCTTTGGAGAATCATGGCCTGAAATCTTAAGCAAAGCACACAAAGGGGGAATAGCCATAACAACCAAAGAAGCAATGGACAATAGGGGTGCATAGAAATATTGATTGTATATTGGATCAGCAGCGATAAAAGGAAACTTAACATTACCAACTTGAAGATCCATCCCCCCCCCGCCCACATCCCTTCCCCCACAGACTTACCTGCTGGGGAGGAGGATGTGCATTCAGCCCCCCTCCCCCAAATCCTGCTTCCAGCCCTTGGGGCCACCTTCACCACCCTGGCTGGGCAACCCCTGCCCCACTCCCTCCCTTATTGTAGGGGGCCTTGCTCTGCACCCCCATTACCCTTCCCTCCCCCATGCCCCTCACAAACTTACAAGCCAGATGCTTCTCTCCACAGTGTCTGGGCACATGCAGTGGCTGCACGCACGCATGAACACAGTATTTATCGGTAACATTATTAGCTACACTAGCCAAAAAAAGCTGATTGCTGATAATTTTAATTTTCCTTTTATTGGTGCTGATCCGATATATGATCAATATACATCTGTTCTTTACAAGGGGATTAAGAGGAAACAGAGAAAACAGCAGTTAGCTGGTTTAGCGATGGCTTAAAGCAGAGGTTCTCAACCTTGTTTAGGCTCAACCTACTCTCCTTAGTCTTGTGGCATCCCTGGGCAGCCTGGAGGCTCCCCTTGGAAAGCCCCTGCCCTTAGTTTTCACTCCTTTTTTGACCACAGAACAACAGAGCTGTTTGTGTGGCAAAGAACTCAGGAAAACCACGACAGGCAAGAAGCTTTTGACACTCCAGATTCCTATGGGAAATCCCCAGGTTTACCTTGTAAACTATGTTCACACACCTAACAGTGCCAACGTTGCAGCACCCTGACACAAACTTATTTAAGGCCCCCCAGGGAGCTGGAGCATTACTGGGTTAAAAGGATGGCAAAGGACTGGTTTCACCACTGCCCAGGAAAGGAAGCAGCAGGGAGTTGGACAGCCTCGGCAAGAAACAGCCTTCCTTCAGCCAGCACCTCCGAGGTTCCTGATGCTGGTCGGTGCTGTGGCATGACCTGCTACACGTTACGTACATCACGCGCTTCGCTGGGGAGTCACTAACATTTTTAAGCTGGCTATGCTATTACACGCTAAAAAAAACAAC